>NC_092463.1:57808426-58065926 GCF_047495875.1 Pithys albifrons albifrons | reverse complement strand
CTGCCAAACTAAGGACACATGGTTATCATTTAGGCAGTATTGAAAAGTCTTTTGATCCAAGTGCCACCTAAGGATCCACTAATGAAATAATCTAAATTGACTCTAAACACGTCAGGGTGGGTGTTGAGAGCAGGGAGTACTAAGTTATGTCAAAATTAAAGTGCTTGTCAGGCCACACCTAGAACTGTGTGTTGAGTTTTGGTTCCCACTACACAAAAGAGATGTGGATAGGCTGGAGAGCGGCCATAAAAATGGGGAACCTGCCATATTAGGAAAGGCTAAGAGAACTGGCCTCGCTCAGCCTTGAAAAAAGAAGACTTAGGGGAGACTTTACCACTATGTTCTAGTATTTAAAGGGTGTCTACTGAAGAGGCAGAGACTCCATTTTTACAAGGAGTCATAGGGAAAAGTTGAGGGATAATGAGCACAAATAATCCTTGGGAGATTCCAATAGGACACAAGAGGGAAATATTTCACAAAGAGAATGATCAGTTATTGGAATAATCTCCCCAGGGAAGTCATGGATTCCCAGCTTTGGGCACTTTTAAGATTCAGCTGGACCATCTTGTCTAGACCATGTTTTGCCAAGAAAGGTTAGATCCTTGAGGCCCCCTTCTAATCTCAAGACACCTCACTTTCATTAAACAGTCCAGGGAGAAAGATCCCATGGGAAGAAGCAAAGTGCATGCTCCAAAATGATTTGTGTACTTGTTTTTAAATACTTAGGGGGAAAAAAGTGGGCACATAATATTGTATAGATGATAGAGGTCTGTATATTCAAAAGGGAAACTGGAAAACCTCAGAGTTTCTCTGTGTGTCTTTGCACCAGGCAATTCAGGAACAGAGTGGCATTCAAATTTCATGAAAGTGGGGGCCAGAAAATCCAACAGATCAATCAATCAATCCACCTTAGCATTACTGTAGCACTAGGTACTAAAAAGTCTGAAAATTAATTTCCATGTCTTGTGTTCATGGAATCTGAGTGTGTGGGTAACATCTTCCCACTGCAGAAGCATTGTAAATAAAAAGCAGCGGTATGACCAAGAGGAGTACCAGCACAAACTGCCTTCCAAGAAAGCAAGAAATAAAACAACCACTATTACATTAATTACATTTCTTTTTTTAATCATTAGTTCTGGGTGCTGCAAATCAAAGGATCCCACAACATTTTATGGACTGAGCTACTTATTTCATGGAAAGAAATTAGCAAAAATAAGACAATGGTCAGCAAAATTCTAAAGATGACAGGAGATGGCACCTTTGCAACAAGAGAATTTCCACTGGCCTTTCTCTTAATCAATGACACAAAAGTCCCAAGGAGAAAATAGAGTGTAACAGCATAACACACAGGAGCCTTAACACATGAGATGCAAGAGAAGGTCTTGTGCATAAAAAGTATTACTGAACCAAAAGTTTAAAGAATAAAAAATTGTTTCAAAACATCTGCCTAGAGAACCATATTAATATTTATTGCAGATAAACAAAAGATACTTTTTATCACACACATAAAAGAAAAAAAAGAAATTTTCATCATGGTAGAGCAACAGGCACATACTGGGAAACATCTTTGATGAAGAACTTCAGAAAAAAACAATCCATGTATTTCTTTCATTTATGTAAGACTACTTCCTATCAAAAACAAAATCATAAATAATGCTGAAATTACCTCAGCAACCTCAGCAGTTGTTTCCCAGGGTATGCTCTGAATCAGTTCTTTGAATAGGCCAAAATCTGCTCTCTGGAAGTCCAGAGTAGAGGTTTTAATGGTGGCTCTCCTTACATCCCTGAGGACTGAAAATTCTATTATTTCATGGTCACTATGCCCCAGGCAGACTCCAACCACTACATCATCTACCAGCCCCTCTCTGTTTGTAAACAGTAGGTCTAGCAGGGCCTTACCCCTGGTAGGCTCATTTACCAGTTGATGAAGGAAATTGTCCTCTATACACTCCAGGAACCTCCTTGACTGCCTCTTCTCTGCAGTATGAAGCTCCCAGCAGATATCGGGCAGGTTAAAGTCACCCACAAGAACAAGGGCTGGAGATTTTGAGACATCTGCCAGCTGCTTGTAGAACAATTCATCTCCTTCATCATCCTGGTGAAATTAGTTACTATAACTTGCAACAAGAGTACAAAAAGATTCTGAAACTAACAGGAAAAAATATATTTAAAAGAAAACACTGAATTTATTTCAGATCCTATATTGTCTGGCAGTTGCTTAACTTTAAATAAAAGAATGGTGAGGGGGAAAAAACCCCAAACAACCCTGCAGAAACCAGGAAATACATTCACAACTTGCATCAGTAACTCAACTCGAAGAGCAGGAACACATTGACATCTGCTAACGCCGTGTATGTTTTCCACTGAAACCACACAGGCTTTTACCAAAGGCATATAGAACAGGGCATAAGGATAAATACATTTCACAGAGGTTTACAGCAGTATATTCTGGAAGACTGTGCAGCTATCAAGTTGCAACAAGAGCACTCCTTTATTTTACGCACACAGTGAAAATAGAACTTGATACACTGACGTTTCTCTATGAACTTTTTGTATTGCACAAGTGATAGTCTCAACTCCACTTAAAAACAGAAGAGCAAAAGCGTTTCCTATTATGATCTTTTCAAGCAGAATAAGTGAAGACTTATGGCAAGTTCATGCCACTTCTAAGATGTTTAACACAAGTATCATAATTGTCACTTAATGGGTCAGGAAACAAAGACAGACTTGTCTCGGCGGTGTTGTCTGTTCTCTATAGATCACACTTATTTTCCTTTCATATTTAGGAAATGTAATTATGTCTAATTCAAATTACAAGAGAGAATAATTACACAAAGCCATTTTTTTCTTTATAGTTAATCCTTTGAATATTTTATTTGCCAAGGCATACAATTTTCCAGAAAGAAAACATTAACTTATGTGGCCCGTATGGAATTTATTTAATTATATGATATTCCAATATGATTCCCTGCAATTTATTGTGTTAATTAGTTAGATTATGTGTGAAACATTTCATAATGAGCCCATTCCTTTTCTTTATATATTTTTTTAAATCATTCTAATGACCTATTTTTCTGCATTTATGAAAGATAACTTGGCTTTGTAGTTGGAATGACACTTTATCATTTATATTAATGTAGACTTGCTAAAGATTTTCAGAAGTTTAAACTGTGTTTTTGTTAGACTCCAATATCCTTACTGTAACTAAACACTGGAGTAATTTGAGGATACTGTAACTGGAGAATACTGTATATTTGATATCATAACTGAATCCTATACTATTTTGGAAGTGCAATATTATTAATTGCAATTGGGTGAAGGGGGGAGTGGTGGGGTAGGGTGGAAAAGACCTCCAATAGTACTTAAACCAGGAGGGCAGAAGAGGATTAAAAGAAAGCCTTTAATAATCAGCATGTGCAAATCTCTTTTGGAAATGAGCCAGTAAGCCAGATCAACATGGAATTTTGCAAGTTACTGTTTGTTTTATGCAAGTTAACTACAAGTTACTACTACCATTTGAGCAGAGAAACACATAATTGAATGTAAAAATCTCTTCTGTGACATCTTAAGAATATGTTCCCAACAGTCCTAGATACTGTCTCACTTGAAACATATTTGGCAATGTTCCTTTTCATGCTAAAGCAAGGAATGCACTCCACTTCCTTGCCTGACTTTTCAATGGCAAAAGGTGAGCAATACCTTGAGGTAGATATCATGTGGTTTGGGGCTAAAATAGTCTTATGTATCAAGGCTGGAAATATATTTCCAGGACCATATTGGAATGTTTAATACAGTCTGCATTTAGCTGGGAATTCTTGTCTGCTTCTTTAATCTCCAAATACAGCCTGTAGGGGGATCAAGTGCTGACAGAACATCCTTTTCACCTACAGGTGCTATAACTCACAATGCACCCACCTACTACTGTGTGGATGAACAAGGAACTCAATCACAAAAGGAAAGCCTACAGATGGTGGAAGCAAGGGCAGGTAACCTGGGAAGAATGGAGAATAACTGTTTGAGCAGCCAGGGATCAGGTCAGGAAAGCTAAAGCCCTGGCAGAATTCAATCTGGCCAGGCACATCAGGGCAACAAGAAAAGCTTCTATAGGTAAATCGGTGATAAAAGGAAGACTATGGGAATTGCGGGGTCTCTCCAGGAGGATACAAAAGACCTGATTACATGGGATAGGGAGAAGGCTGAGATAGTCAACAACTTTTTTGTCTTGACTTTCACTGGCAAGTGCTCCAGCCACACTGCCCAAGTTGTAGAAGGCAAAGGCATGGACTGTGAGAATGAAGAATCATCCACTGTAGGAAACAATCAGGTATGAGACCATTTAAGGAACCTGAAAGTGCACAAGTCCATGGGACCTGATGAGACAAATTCATGTGTCTCAAGGGAACTGGAGAATGAAATTGCTAAGCCACTATCTATAATATTTAGGAAGTCCTGGCAGTTCAGTGAAGTTCACTGGAAAAGGGGAAAAAATCTTAGTTTATTAAAAAAGTAAAAACAGGAATAATCAAGAAACTACAGGCCAGGCTGTCTCACCTTGGTGCCCAGCAAGATCACAGAGTGGAATCTCCAGGAAACTATGCTAAAGCACATGGAAAATAAAGTGGTGATTTGTGACAGCCAATATGGCTTTACTAAGGGCAAATCGTGCCTGACCCCTTTGGTGGCCTTCTACATTGGAGTGACAGTGTTGGTGGATGAGGGAAGAGCAATGATATCATCTGCTTGGACTTGTGCAAAGCCTTTGTCACTGTCCCACATAACACCCTTGTCTCTAAACTGGAAACACATGGATTTGACAGAGGTGCCCCTCAGGGGATAAGGAATTGGCTGGATGGTCACAATCACAGGTGTGGACAACAGCTCAATGGGCAAGTGGAGACCAGTGACAAGTGGCTTTCTTGAGGCATCAGTACTGGGAACAGCATTGGTAACATATTTGGCAGTGACATGGACAGTGGGATGGGGTGCACCCCCAGTGAGCTGGCTGACAACACCAGGCTGTGTGGTGCAGTCAGGAAGGGATACCAGCCAGAGGGACATGGACAGGCTGGAGAGGCGGCTCCTGTGAACCTCATGAAATTCAACAGGCCAAGAACAAGGTCCTGCATGTGGGTTGGGGCAATCCCGAGTACAAACACATGCTGGGTGGAGAATGGATTGAGAACAGCCGTAAGGAAACAGACTTGGGGTTGTCAGTTGACTGAAGAAATACTGAGACCTAGAGGTTTAGATAGGATTGATATTTTACAATTGCTATAGATGTTGTTAATTTTACGTGGTAGAGTTCAGAAATAAAGTTTTAAAAAGCCCTGCTGCTCAATAACAAGGGCAATAGATGCTCAACACACACACACAAAAAAAATCCACAAAGAAATTCAAGTTGAAGCAGCCTCTCTCCTTAGTTCCTTAATGGTTTTCCCCATGTGTCATCTGAAAACATATTAACACTGCAGAATCACTGATGTTGGCCCAAATGTCACATTTAAGTTGGTTTCCAATTATTATCTTACCATTTATATTCATTTTTCCTTAATGGAGCACTGTTAGAGCAATATAAAAAATTCTGCTGTGGTCACATACATTTCAAAGACTTGCCAGGCAGACAGATGCAGAAGCTCTCTCTAAATTTCAGGTAACCCAAATGATCGACATATACTGATGTAATAGTAATCAATGTAGGCAGAGGAGAAGGTATCAGGGGATGTCCTCCAACTGTTGTATTCAAGTCACATTTGCTTCCATGTATCAATATGCTTAAAATGTTTATAATTTGTGTTACATCTGTCGGCTTAACTGCTGTTAAGAAAGCAAGAAAGTTCAGGACTACTGTGTTGTTTATCCATGAAAGAACAATGGAAACATGCTTTATGTCAAAGTAAACATTGCACAACTAGTAACAGACATTGCAGACATTTTGGCTGCACTCAAGATTTTTCTGGCACAGGATCACCAAACCTACCAGTACATTAGTAAAAATTACCCACAAAACACTCACACCAAGAAACACCCATGAAAAATTTCAGCTGTATTTCATAAGGTAAAAGCAAAATCCAAACATAAATTTCCCTTCAGGTCTTCAAGCCACTGATTCCTTAATATGGAATTTTATATGTCTCCATACTAAGGTAGTACAAAACCAGTAAATTAATCTTTCCAAAGCTGGTTATTTAGATGTCTTCCTGGATTATGAAATACAGGAAACATAAAAAAAAATAAAATAATCAACATAGATAGTTTAAAATATTTTCAGTCTTTCACTTTAGTAAAATGACTCACATGCTGACTCCTGAAAGATTGCTCAGTGAAAGAACTCCCCAGTGTATGCTCCTTTAGTAGATATCCTTGAAAAAAAAAAGACAATAAATGTGGTAGGCTGTGAAGGTATGTAGGGGTACAACCATGGTTTTTTTCAAACTGCAATTTTATCAAATTAACAGCCTAAATTTTCCTGTACAGCAAGAAGACGACTGTATCTCACTGTCCCCTGGATCACACTGAGGCACAAGCCAGCAGGAGGAAGGATGACTGTCTAAATTGTCACCATCAGAGATCCACAATGATGCCCACTGGCAGGTCACAGCTGAGAGCACATCATGGACTAATAGTTTAGTTCTCATTACAAGTTCTTAGAATATCATTAAAGGCTCTCTGACAGTGAGCCTTTAAAGCACCTTATCTTGCTTTAATGCTCTTCAGAGAAGAATTAAATAGGACTAATACAATGACAATGAAGTTTATGTGAATACTTCAAGAATGCCTGTGTTATGCTTCATTGATTTTTTTCAGAGAGCAAAGCAGTGACCAAATATAGATCTGCAAAACATATTTAGTTCCCAGCACTAAATATCCCAACTTGTACCTCACAACTTCTCTCAGCATCTCCTCATGACCTAACAACCAACTCTTCTCAGTGGCCTGTACCTTATCTCCCCATCAACACCGCGTGCACCATCACAGCAGGGAATTATAGTCCATGTCACGCTGTGACTGGCAGGAGTTGAAACACTCCACATCAGTTCTGTATAATCCTTGACAAGTCTTTCCTGAAAAAAAATAAAATCTGTGCACCGAGTCACAGAGTTCCTCAGTTCCTGGCTCCAAGCCTTTCAGTACTGCAATAGTTTTAATTTAAATGATTGGTGATGAACAAATGTTCTTTCCACATGTATTGTACACTTCAACACACGACTGACAGTTTTAAAAACTCACACATTAAAATGATTTTCTAGCTATGTATTTAAACAATTAAGTCATCATTAATTCAGTAAATGCCGTGATAGGCTTTTAGAAATTACAAAAGAATCCTTTCCCACGACATACATTGATATGATATTTGTCTAACTAGGCGATCTGCTTATTATGCATTAATTTAATGCTTTCTTATAATAAGTAGCAATAAAATGCACAAAGCAAAAAAGTTACCCTATGTAATTATTTGTTACAATAAGTTTCAAAATCCTGACGTGCCAAACTAACTAAAAACACCTTAGTGCCAGCAGAGGACCTCCCAACTCACCTGGCACCAAAGGGTTAATCTCACACATTTAATATCCTACCTCAAACAAGAATAATTGTAGCAAGACCCAAGGTCTTTTGGTAGCCTTAGTAAGACCATGCTACTTCTTCAGAACACAACAGTAAAAAAGCCATGCAAATGGAGATGAATGGAGCACAAGCCACCGAGGTAATTAAAAATGTATTTTCCATCTCCTAGTAATTGAATTGTGTACAAGCTGCAAGTTAATGAGGTCATCTACCCTCGAGCACTGACAGGAAAGCAGGAATAATTATCTTTCAATTTTTTCTTATGTAGCAATTAATTTTAAGCATTCGCCTCCACCCCACTCCCACTTCGCTCATTCCAGTCAGTCAAAGTCACGGCTAAGCCGAATTGACAAGCCATTGATACGGCAGCGGCACGGAGCCGCCGAGGCGGGCAAGGTAATCAAGGGGCTGCAGCTGTTGAGGGCTAAGCGCTTCCAGGTGAATGTCACCTGAGATTTTGCATTCTGCCACTCGGAGGACCCGGGACACACAGTAGTGCCTGACAGCACATCTGGTGCCAGGTGGGCAGGGAGGGGACAGCGCTGATTCGGGAAGGGAACAGAAGGATGGACAAGGATTGATGAATGGACAAGACCTGAAACAAAAAATGTCTTGGTTTTTTTTTTCTTTTTTAGGGTTCATCTACTATCATTGAGTATTGCAAATTACAGCTGAAAAAAAAAGTATAATGCCTTAGCTTTTAATTCAAAAATTCAAACACCAATTAGACTCAAACTCTTATGATGCCTCCTGTAACTATCTGACATGGACTTTCAGCAACTCTACCCTTTAAAGAAACCAAGAGTGTGCCAAATCAAACCTGTGAGAGCAGGACACAAAGAGGAGTTTGGCACTTTGACCTGCAGACTGAAGCCTTGCAAGCTCTGTGCAGATGTCCACATCTATAATTGGGCTGGCAATCTCTGTGGTTCTCTCTCTGACATGTACCATCTTTCAACAGCTAAAATGAGCAGTCCTGTTCACAAAAAAAAAAAAAACAAAACCAAAAAACAACCTAGGGGTCTCTTAGCAAGGACACCACCACCGATGTAAAAAATTCACTTAATTCTAACATATCACCAAAAGGATTAAGATCAAAGGAAGGAGGCCTAATATTTGGTCATTAACACAACTCCTACCTTTCCTCCCTCAGTTAAGACTGCAAATGTTATCAGTACATCACATGCCTGTAGGAGTGCACAAAAATGGCCATGTGAGCCCATATCACATGACAACTTGTCCCTGGGTGTCAGTGTATGTCAAGCTGTCCCAGCTGCACTCAAGATAACATTTCTTCTACAATTTTTAATTACTACTTTTTGGCTAGAAGTTTTAGAAAGAAGACCTTTTCCAACAATAAAAATTCTGATTCAGTTGCTCTTACTTTCATGAATTGTGACCATAGTTGTGTCCTACTTACCTGGCTGAACAGAGGAGCAAGCCTGCCCACTAAGTAAAATTCCTTTGCATTTGCAGTGTGTATTAAAAAGTCTTTCCTGAATGCAATACTGCAACTGGAGAGAAACACCACAAAAATTATTCTGTGTCAGTGGTGTAAACAGAGAAGAAATCTTGGACCTTTGCTGTGGACTCCAAGTCCATATTCCATCTGCCTCCTCCTAATACTCTGCCTGGCCAATTGAAGGAGTTGCTCAGAAGCTGATTCTATTCATTGCAGAAGTTTCCAACAACTGCATTTCCTTTTAGATGAGCATAATTTTCAAAGCTAAGCTCGCAGAAAAGGTAACAGAAATGTTAGTCCCCAGTGTTTCGCTTTGTTAGAAATCCAAATATTGGTTATTTTGTGGCTGAAAGTAGGCATCACCTGGAAAAGCAGTACATATAAAGGTCACCTCAGCTTCAGTATAAAATTAGCACCAGGAATGAAATCCAAGGCAAGCAAATGCCAACATGTACACACTGGAGGGATAAAGGAGTTGTCACTTTCTTTTGAGCACATAAAGAATATAACAACACATGACAATGCAGTAATACAGTAATAGTAATTTCTATACATTTATTTTATTTTATTATTTTATTTGTACTTTTCAAGAGTCTGCTCTTCTTCCAACTGAATCTGCATTTCACAACCTAAAAGCTGTTGAGGTAAATATAAATAGACCAGTAAGCTGAACATAAGAAGTTTGTTTCTCCTGAAATGAAGATCAATTTTTGCTTTTAGCAGGAGACTTCATGATCTCAATTACTCATGTCATAGGAAGATGCCTGATGCAGTTTTGTAGCATATGCACAGGGGAACCCTTTCACAAATATCAGCAAAGCAAGTTCTTACCAGAAAAGTTTATGGCTTTTGCATTTTCCTTCGATACTGGGCAGCACCCAAGAGACTACAAATTGAATTGGTATCTGCTCTAAGAAATCACAAATGAAAACAGGGGCACTGACCACCCTTTAGTCAACCAGAAATGAATATTCTTGTCTAATCACAAAACAAACCCCAAAACTCTTGCTGAGAATTGAAACAACAATTATAAAAACAAATCCAGACAAAACAGAAATTCAGCTTTCTCCAAAAGCCCCAGTACTTTAACTACCAAAAGGTAAGTGCAGACGTGGGACAGTTGGGAACACTGGTGCCAAGTCCACAAGAGAAGCCATCAGTTACAGTGTCACAGAGGAAAGCACATCCACAAAGCTACTGTTCATCACTCATAATTAAATTCATTTGAAAACACTACACACATGGACATGATGGAAAGACATGAATTGTACTACAAAGACAAAATCATTCTCAGTGGTTAGTTAAGTGTTGTCAGTCAATCCTAACCATTTCACAGCCAGCTTTCTCTCTGTAATGGCAGATTAAACTTGGCAGACTTGATGGGGCGTAATAAACTTCATGTAGCTACCACTCCTCCTTTTTTGCACAGCTAGGGCATGTTCATGCCTTTAGGTTTACACCAGAAAGCCCGGATAAAACAAGAAGATCAGTTTCCATGTCCTCTGGAGGTTCTCCTGCTCTCATTAGTAGGGAAAGTTCAAACACATGGGCACAAACTGAGGAAGTTGCTTGATCCTCTCCCCCTGCCCCTGAAGAGTAGGACAGAGGAATGAAGTGCTTAGTCAAACAGTGCCAAGTATCACAGAGCAAAGACAAGACTTAAATAAAAGGTTAACTTAATGCAGCTGCTTCTATTCTGAACACACAATGTTCTGCTTGACCAGATAAATGGTCCGTCCTGGGAAACATCCTATCTCCCACAAAGGGAAAAAGGAAATGCTCTCTCACAAGAGCAGGTAACCCTAATAATTTTCTGTGGTTTGTTTTCCTCACATCTCCCAGCATCCAGAACTGTCTTTACATATTTTTAGCACCCATCCCTGTTTAATCCTTTCAGTATCTGTTTATAAACCTGTTATACATCAATTTGACTACTCCTTTGTGAACCTGCAAATCCTGTGTCTCTGCAGCTTTCTGTGGCAACTGATTTTAGAGTTTTATTACCCACTGCATCAATGCTTTCTCTGCTTGCTTGTCTTCTGATTTGTTCAAAATTCTCAAATTATGCCAAAAAAGTTTTCCTTTCCCTGATCTGTTTCTATCACAAACTGATCCCAGAGTAAAAACAAGAGGTGGCTACTCTTAAAGCTCAGTATAAAGCACAGAAGGATTTGAAAAGAAGAGGGAGCAGAAAGGAAAAAAAAACAACAAACCAAAACCAAAAAGAAAGAATAGTTCTTGCCATCAGAAGTAAACATCTTGCCCTAATTGTATGAGAGTTTTAACTAAAATCCAAGATGATACTACTTCCTTACATTCAGGACTTTTAAAAATCCCAGATTTACCTCAGAGTTATTTACCACTAATGATAAACTAACTTGAGTTATATGACAAGA
The DNA here is from genome assembly GCF_047495875.1 of Pithys albifrons albifrons. Classification (NCBI taxonomy): domain Eukaryota; kingdom Metazoa; phylum Chordata; class Aves; order Passeriformes; family Thamnophilidae; genus Pithys; species Pithys albifrons. The sequence continues at coordinate 58,054,505 of NC_092463.1, read as the reverse complement.
AAATGACATGAAAAATTAAAATAAACAAAGAAAAAAGGGTGTTTAGAAGAGACTCTAATGAAGCTAAGTTGTGGTAATGAAGGTAAGGTGGTAATGAAGGTAAATTGTGATGATGTAAAAATTGTCAGTTTGTTGGGATTTTTTAATACTTAGAACTGTCAAATTTTCTCCTACATATTAGGATCAGATATATTATTTGTACTCAATATATTTACATGTTATCTCCTCATTAAAATGTTTTGAGGATTTTTCCTCTTTTTTGTTATAACTTCTTGTTGCAACACACTTCTTCATGAGTTTTATGTCCACTTTCTGTAAATCCAAGTCTTCAGATTTGGATTAACCCCCCTTTTCTACCATTCCTGCAATGTAGGTCTGGTGGAAAGGAACACATGAAGAATTAGCCACATATTGGTAACCAAAGTGTCAGTATGAAGGGTAGAACTTTTCATACATTCTCAGGTTCTTTTTAAGTGCAACTGATTTTGGTCTAGCATAAGTTCTACAGTGTGAACTGAGACAATTGCTCAGCATCCCTCTCTGTTTGGCTATTCTGCATTCCTATTACAGTGAGAACACAAAAAAGAAGCAATCTGGCAGAACCTGTTCAATGCATTACCTTTTCTTATGTGAATATCCAAGAGCCCCAGCCCTGCATAGAAATGTATGTGCCTAAACTGCCAAAAAATGTGGTCCCAATCTAGAGGCATGTCCAACCTAAGCTTTAAAATTCAACTTTGAATTTTCCATTTACAGTATTTAATTTCTGATAATAGATGCTAACAACTCAAGACAAGTCAAAGCACAGAATCACAGAACTTCCAGGGTTGGAAGGGATCTCTACAGATCCTCCAGTCCAACCCCCCTGCTAAGGCAGTGTCACCCAGAGCAGGTGACACAGGAACATATCCAGGATGTCTCCAGAGAAGGAGACTCCACCACCTCCCTTGCGAGCGTGTTCCAGTGCTCTGCCACGCTCAGTGGAAAGAAATTCTTCCTCATGGTGGGGTGCAACTCCATGTGTTTTAGTTTATGACCATTGCTCCTTGTCCTGTCACTTGGCACCACTGAAGAGTCTGGAACCACCCTCTCAACATCTGCCTTTGAGATATTTGTATATGTGTATCTCAGTCTTCTCTTCTCCAAACTCCCCAGGCCCAGCTCACACAGCCCCTCCTCATCAGAGAGATGCTCCAGACCCCTCCCTCCATTTTCGTGGCCTCTGCTGGATCCTCTCCTTGTCTTTCTTGAACTGTGGACACCAGAATTGGACACAACACTCTAGATGTGGCTTCACTAGGACTGAGTATAGGGGGAGGATCCCCTCCCTCCACCTGCTGGGCACACATTTCTCAACGCACCCCAGGGTACCCTCAGCTCTCCTGGCCACAAGGGCACACTGCCAGCTCATGCTCAACTTGTCATCACCAAGACTCCCAAGGTCCTTCTCAGCAGAGCTGCTCTCACCTGGGTCAGGCCCCAGTACCTGTCCTGGTACTTGGGGTTATTCCTCCCCAGCTGCAGGACTCTGCACTTGCCCTCGTTGAACCTCACCGGGTTTCTGTCCACCATATAAATAAATCCTGAACAAATATTTTCTTTTAAGGAGTTCCAGAGAGATCAACATAATTCCTTGCTAGATTAATGAACCTCCTGTAAGTACTCACAGAAGATAAATTTTTTTTAGTGCTAAGATAGCTTCTCACAAAAACTTATGCATTTATGAAAGATTTTGGGTTACACCATTAAATACTTCTGTTTTACTAAAAATCCCATCTACACAACTGTTGCTTATCAATCTCTCTTTAATTGTTGTACTCTGTGGCTTGATCTGGCTTGGCCACACTGAGGTGCATTGCACACAGGTCATATAGGGCACAGATTTTTACAGGAAATTTCACACAAACAGGGAAAAGCCTAAGATCTTAAAAGAACACTGACCCTTTTCAGTAAACAGTATGTCAAGTTACTACACAAACTCAGGGGTCCATGGCAGTCTACCCAATGGCTCTGGGAGATCACATGAGGTATAAATCACAGTATTGAAGCTGTGTCCAGTGCAAGGGATCCATTTCAGTGGCCATAAGGCCATTTAATGAGGATCCTTGACAATCCTGGTGGTTCTCTCCAGCCGTTTAACTACCAGAGCAAGGTTATCCCATGGGATCTTACTAAGCCCTCACAGAACAGGTTGATGATTGTGCTAGTCCATAATAATATTTTTTAAAGAAGCCAATTTATATTCTTTGTTGCCAGTACTATTTTAATCTCAAAATCATTTGAAGGTATTGCCATTCACCAGCTGGTTTTGTATTCATTTCTCATCCCACCCTCCACTAATCACATGTGAAAATTAGAGATATGCAGAACTGAATAAAACAAAAGATTTCAATAGATGTTCAGGTAGTAATCTACAAAACCAGCATGAATTTCTGCTCAAAGCAATGGGGAAATTCTGCTACCTCCAGACACCATGATTAAAATACTGCATATTAGTTCCAGCTAAGTCAATTTTCTTAAATTGAAAATTCCAATGTAAAAAAAAAGTTTCAATAAAAATTTTTGTAAATTGTAGTTGTTCCTACCTATTCTAAGATTTGAACAGAAGTCACATATGGTCGGTTATAGCCGGCTTAATATTCCCTCAAAGATTCTGCACAAGTCAAGTTACTGTCTCTTGGCATCGACACTGATTTACTGGGATTTTTTTTTTTTAGTTTTACTCTTTCCATTGTAAATGTTCTTTCATTCCCACCTCATAACTGAAATATGTTTATTCCTTAGGTATAAAGGAATTCCTTAGGTATAATTATCTGAGAGAACAAAAGTGATTTTAGTTTCTAATATAAAGGTGCAAATTATTTACTGAGTTGAAAAAACAGAACTAGTATCACCAGTTGAGATACACAGCTCATCAGAAAATATCTGATCAGTAGAAATTATATATTTCATAATTTCATTCTATTCACATTCAAATAAGGCATTTAGCATTCAAATATTTAACTGAACAAAATTCTAGGATGCTTTATGCTTTGGAAGGAACATTTTTATGTATTTGGAGTATTCAGATGGCTTGCTGCTTTTCCAAAACATGATTCTCTTGTATGACTACTTAAAGGTACTTGAATAAATTTTTTACAATTATCTCCAGAAGAGAAGATAAAAACTCACAGAAATGCTTCATGGGCCAGCACTGCCTCGTAGCACATTTTACACTGTTGACTGATGACATACGACTGCTAAGAGAAGAAAATAAAACATGAAGTTAACATCTTCCTTTACAGAAAATTATGTTTTTGACTACAGAGGTTTTATGAAAAATAACTTGAAGCTCAATTCAGAAAAATGCAGAATGCCTTCAGCACCTAGACTGTGTCTGTGCAGAGCTGAACTTCAGCAAAGTAGTGCTGCCCTGTAGCATGGCATAAAATAAGCCCAATAAAGACAGACTGCAAGATCAAAGTAGCAAGCCATCCCTGCTTTTCTTCTGTTTCCTAGGATACATCTCTAGACCTGTGTTTCTGTCATGTCTGTGTTTTAAAATAGTCATTTAACATTTACACCTGAATTAATTCTGCTATAAATACCCGCCTTTTAATAAACCCAGCTAGTTTTAGAATGTTAGCAGCTCACACTGTCATTTTCATTAAGAATGTTAGGATTTTAAGGAATAAATTAATAATTATCCTTTTAATTTGAGTTTCTGATGTATAATAATGAAAATAAGCAAAACTGGATCAGGTCTCTGAAGATCTTCTGTCCTTTCAAAATAGTTGTTTGTCCTTATACAGTGGCACCCCTTGGCTCTTTAAAATGGTTTTTCTGCAAATGGCTCTTAAATTCTGACTTAGAAAGTCAACTAGCAGAGACAAGCAGCTGGTTTGCTTTCTCTCTGCACCTCTTAATCTCTCTGTGGAAATTTCCACCCTAAGTGGAAATCACAATTCCTCACAGTAGTGACTCTTCTGAAAGAAACACACACCCACAACGGGCTGGTTAGTGAGCCCTCTGGGTCTGCCCAGAGAACAGAATGTTTTTCCAGTCCTGAGTTAAAATTAAAGCTACAGTCTTTGCAGCTTACTCCTAACAGCTGACCTCGAGCCAGTGATGCATTCTTCTCTTTCAAATTCAAGAGCAGCTAAACCCTGACCTTCCTCCAGCAGGGAGGACTGCCCGTGACTGCAAGTGTTATCTGGAAAAGAATGACCCTGTGACAAAGTTTGCTTGCTGAGGTGCTGGAGCAGTCTGTCTGCATTCCTCCACCTCTCCTCTTGCTCTCTGTAGCCACATAATTCACTATGGCCTAGGAAAGATCCCAATCACCTCTTCTTAATTCATGAATCCTGCTACACTGTACCTGACAGTCAACTCTCCACCTTTTTCACCTAGAAGACTTGCACTGTGAATTAAAACATGACTTTGTTTCTTCCAGTAAAACAGAAAAGGAAATCAGAACTAATCTTCTCCTAGGTCCTTCCCTTCCCCCCCAGTTTATGTGGCACAGACCAGCCTGCAATAATCAAACCAGAGCCCATTTAGTGTATAGTCTAGTCTTGCTGTGACTAATAGGATGATTGGTTGTATAGCTTCTTTATGGTTGTTCATTATATCACCCTTACATAAAGTAATTTAATTTCAGTGGGATAATTAGGGTATTTCTAATCTAACTGATAGTCTGAATGAAATGAGATTCTCAGAGGGAGATTTGTGTACCAGGAGATTGGTGACCTCCGGCCCCAATTTTCACACAATGTATTAAGCTGACAGCCTTACTTCCAAGCCCTGCTGCACCGGCTCTTCACCACTTGTGCAGCTCTATGTGCTCCAGACAGCAACCCTCACTGAGGCTCTTCCACCCAAAATCCCAATATTAAAGGCAAGTGTAATATTTTATTTGAATTACAGCAAAATAATCCAGGCCATCATTCACCGACTGGAAGTGCAGCACTACTATTAATCTGCCATGCAAAACATGCAGCTGAATTCTTCATTTTAGACTGTGCCTTGCGAGGCAACATCCAACATGTACTACAGACACCTGATCAACATGTACACCTGTGTGAATATTGAAAAGGAAATCCTCTCCATTCAGTTTTCCAGAAACATATGCAAAAGTTGAAGAAAGTAGCCTTTGTGCCACTGGCAAACTGAATCAATTGTATTTATAAACCAAACCCCCAAGTTTCTCTACCTTTTGCAGTAAACCTGTAGCTGTCAAGCAGACCAGACTACCTGGCTGGTTAAAGCCAAGGCCCTCCATGTCTTCACTGACACTTACCTACCAGGACACTTCTGTCTCTCTGCTCTCTGCAAGCTCACCTGTTCCTTTCCCACACCTGTACAATGCCATCCTGGCTCAGACCAATCCAGCTCTTTTTCCTTCAGTTAAGTGTGAGCCGATTCTCGCTACTGTAACCAAAACCCTCCCCATCATGCCTGCAGTCTTGTCCCTGCAGTTGCACATTCCTCTGTTGATCCTTGTCTTTTCAAAGGATGATACCCTTAAACACCAGAAGCCTTCACCCACAGACCTTTGAAATTATTTCCTTGTGATTACTAACCCTCTTCAACCTCAACAGCTTAGCCTTTAATCCTAAGAGCTAATAGAAGTAGAAAAGGCCTTAGAAAGTGAGGAAAACACTTTGCTCTGTCATATAATTTGTTTTCAGTGTTCCAATATTTGATTTAAAGACAGCAAATAAGTCATATGAGCTTCCAGGCTTCTTTGCCCCAGGCTACCATAAACAGGTCAGCTGTGGGACCAGAGACATCACTCAGCCTTTCTTTTCCAAACACAATGAAATTGTGTATACAGTTAAGCCAGAGCTCACACTGACTTCAAAAGCATCACTCTTTCACCTACAGCTCTATAGTTACACACAAAAAATCAGTACATAGAGTAAAATATTTTGTATCTATCAAATATATATCTATATAGTGTATCTATATGCACCCATCTAGCATGTGTGTATACATATACACACAAATCTACTAACACACTTTCCCATTTCAGCATAAGAAAGCATAATTTAATGAAAACATGTACACTTGTCTTATGAAAAAGAAAACCCTCAACATTTATACTTGAGCATGGAGGAAAATACATGATCTATACTATTTATACCTCGACACTTAAAGCAATAAAGTTCATGTGGGGGAAATTATTTTCAAGGAATTATTCTGCAATCAGCATCTTTTAAATACAGTTATGTCACCTTTAAAGAGCAAAACCCAAAGAACTGCTACATGTTACAGCTACCCAAGGCCCTTTCTTAAAAGAACAACCACATGAAAAAGCAATGTGAGGATTGAGATTCTGTGTACATCCATAGTTTAAACCTTTTGATGGGGGGGATAAATCCAGCATAAGAGCCCACCTCAATCTTTATTTCACTCAGTTTCTCACATTCCCATTTTTCAGCAATGGTCATTTGTACTTCTTGTTTTGCAGAAAGCCTTGCACTTTGCAGCTTTATCCGTCCACTTCCTTGGGAATTTGTAGTTAGAAAGTCACTAACCTGCAATATGGTAGTGGCCCTCTCAGAGTAGCAGCAGTCCTGTCAGGGCCTATTTAGGAAACTCTGGAGTTCATTGACCTCATAAAATGATGAAGCCATTATAATTTAATGGGCCAATATAGAGTCTCCACACAAGAACTAAAGGGTTTATATATTAGAGATACCAAAAGGCCATTTCCTACTTTTTGCATATCACCAATTTAATTTTGAATAAATTTTCAAAAGAAGACTGTGTCAATCAAAAGTGGTTTTAAAATAATGTGTTATTTTATAGCACTTTCATCAGCTGGTTGTCTTAAGAGTTACCAAAATAGTAACCTTGGTCAAAGGAAATGAACAAATGAACTCTTTGCAACACTTGCAAATAAAGTTACGTTAAGTGATTGCCCAAAACATAGAATACTTTCTAAAGTAAATCAACTTTACATTAAATCATGAAAACTTAAAAGGGAAAATTGAAAGCAATTACATAATATTTATGTATTTAATAGAACTGACAATTAATAGTACTGGATTCTGCTCCAGTTCTGCATCTGCCATCAAGTCAATACAATTCAGTATTTATCGTATTTTAGATGAGTCTGCACTGCTAAAACATCATTAACTCTGTAACATACTCTGACATCCTCAGCTGAAGTGTTATAGACACATTTCCACTTAAAAAAATTGATTTTCATGCAAGTTAAGCGTTAAGGAGTATATTTAATTCGAGCATTTAATGCTAATATAGACAACAGGGAAATTGTACCTACAGACGTTTGCATGGGCTCATCATTTTCCTGCATAAAAGAAACAACTGCCCTGAAGTTCTAGCAACAAGTTCCTCTACTCCAGCTGAGAGCCTTTCAGCACAACTCTGCTGCCTCAGTTTGCTTTTTTCCTGAACCCTTTCAACCCTGTCAGAACTAAATTTCTTATGCTTTTATGAGAAATCAAAAGATTGAACTACTCTGTGCTGAGCTGCAAATCAGTTATTTTTCTGTAAAGCTGAGACAAGTAAGAGATCACCACACTATCTATTTTTATTCAAACAGCCTTCTGCTGAACTGAACCGTGTTCTAGGTACAAGTCAAGCTAGAACTACAAAGGAAATCTGAGCTGGAAGAAGGAAAACAGTTGTTCAAACATTTGGCTAATAAAACACCTCTTGAAACCCAGGTACTCCTACAGCCCCTCTATGCAAGTTCAGAAAAGTTCCTCAGTTCCTTCATAAAAGATGAGGGTACTCAGCACCTTTCATGATGTTTCACTGCCTTGCTGGAGCTTGTCCCTTGTAAAAAAAGGAACACAAAGCATTTTAAATCAGTAGCAGAAAATTATCTTTTCTGTGTAACTAGTAAGTTATACCCTGATATCAAACTGAGAAAGAGCACAGAAAAAACACCTTCCCCCCCCAAAAAAAAAAACTTTATTCTTAGTACAGTTAGTAGAGTGACAAATTGCTATGGTATAGCATAGAGAGTGTCAGTGAAAGAGAAGACACATCTACCTTCACATATTTCAGCAATATTCAAACCATGCCAGCATTAACAATGTTACATTTCAATCACAAGAAGCCTTACTAAAGCTCCATTTTAAAAGCTACAATTCCTATGAAGTCATTATTATAAAATTGCTTTGTTTCTTACCCATTATACTACTGCCACGAAATAAAATACTTCAACTGTTCCAGGAAAATTTTTGAACTAGCATTGCTGTCAGCACTGTTTAGAGGTGGGAGACAAACAGAAGGGAAGGGGGTGGAAAAAGCCAACAGAATTTTAGGCAAAAATCACCCTCACTTGAACTTTACTAATCAAGTAATCTACTGAATTTTTTACTTTAGCATTCTACCCCCCCCCCCCCAGAATTTTATTTAGATGCAGGGTTTATGTCTTATTCTTAAACACTACAAATATTAAAGTGTACTACAAAATAACTCCAGCATTGTCACAAATGAGGTATCCAAAGAGAACTGCAAATCATACAATTCTTAATGTAATTTGTTCAGTGCTGAAAGCACTCAAGGATTCTCCAGGAAGAGGTTTTCTATATAGGGATGTTATATAAAACTCAGTAACTACATAGCAAATTTTGCCACCATATTTCAGCACAACCCATTTAACTAAATTAAGAATAATTATCCAGCATTGCAATGAAAGCAAAAGTTTAAAGAAAGAAAAAAGAGATACACAGTCCACTACAAAATCTATACATCATTTGCACTTAGTGCTACATCATGGTCTTGCAATTTTTTCCTGGGAACAGTAGTTGTTTACCTTGTTTCATCCCTTGTCGCCACTGATTATTGGAATCACATTTCTAGGGTAAACAAGGTAGAAAAAAACCCTCTTTCCGACTGTCCCGTTTTCTGTCAGGAAGGTTTGAAGCAAAGTAGGCCTCCCAATAAGTTTTCTAATCCAGATAAGCAGGGCTAAGGTACCTGACAGCTGTTTCACGCTCTTCATCATCATCTGAAACAATCAGTACGCATTAGAGAGTACTTTTCCCTTTACAAAGGTGATAATTAGATAACAAGCTGAGATTAAAGTAATTACAGTTAGACAGCTGGCAAGGCAGCACAGTCATGTTGAAATATTGTTGATACTTCAGCATCTGGTTCTAATAACAGCACAGGCTAAAAGATTTTACATTAATTACAGAACATAATTTAATATAAACATATTTACTTACAATTGATGAGCGATAAACTGTTCAAGAATTACTTAACCCCTTACATATGTCAAAATGATTGGAATTTCATATATATCTTTCTACTTTAAGAGCAAGCTAGAGTCAGTGTGTAAGGTTAGGAATCTTCATTTTTAAGAAAGGGCTCTAACAGGAAAGGTGAATTATTGATACATGATTTAAACCTAATTTGAAAACATGTCAAAAGTGACAGCATACTACAGAATTCAGGAATGACTCCAGTAAGGCAGTTAGGTAGAATTGCAGCTAAGCCCAAAATTGCTGTCTCAAAAGTTCCACAGCAATTGCCACCCAACCCTGAGGCATCTGCAGCTCCCTGGTGCCTGCATAGTTTTCCCAAGGATGCTCTCAATTACTCTGATCTTATCAAAGCCAGGCAACACAGAGACTCTGCTTCTCCTCTGTAAACCAGAATGAGTCCATATGCAAGGGGCTGCCAGGAGACTGCAAGGGATGTAAGAGCCCTCCTGTGTATTGGAAAAAGTCATCAGATGAGACACCAAACAGTTCTAGTAGTGTAGCTGGTCGACCCTCAAAGGTATTGACCCTAACCATTAACTTTCTGTACCATGCTCACTCTTGTACTCCTCTCTGATCTGGCCAGCACTGCAATTCCCTGTACATACCCAGACAAAACTAGTTTGGGTAGGGAATGTCCCAACAGGATCACTATGGCTTAAAAAATTACAGCAGTGGCAAAGTACGGCAGAAATGAGACAGGGCAATTGCTCCAACCAAAAGGAAGAAAACGAAGCCTGATTGCTTGGGATCACATTGCACTCACCAATTGTGCAAGGATCCCAGTGCTCACCTCCTCTCCTTATGCTCCTCCTGGACAACCCATTCCTAGGAAGGAACACCCCTTGCATCCATCCAGGAGCATGAGCACCAGCCCAGCAGAGCAGAAGCAGGGCATTACCTTCCATGCAAAGGGAGAACAGCACGAGGGCGCCTGCAAGGCTGGCCACAGGTTCTCTTCCAGCCTCAGGTCTCTGAGCTTATCACACACAGTTTTGGGAACCACAATATAAAAAAAGACATTAATCTACAAGAGTGTGTCCAAAGGAGGGCCACGAGGATGGTGAAGGGCCTTGAGGGGAAGCGTATGAGGAGTGGCTGAGGGCACTGGGTCTGTTCAGCTGGAGGAGACTGAGAGGACACCTCATTGTGGTTTCAACAACCTGATGAGGGGAAGAGAAGGGGCAGGCACTGACCTCTTCACTCACATGACCAGTGACAGGACTCGAGGGAATGGCTGGAGCTGAGTCAGGGAAGGTTTGGCTTGGATATCAGTAAAATGTTCTTCACAAAGAGGATGGTTGGGCACTGAACAGGCTCCCCAGGGCAGTGATGACAGCACCACTGACAGAGTCTAAGAAGTGTTTGAACAAAGCTCTCAGGCACATGGTGTGACTCTTGGGCTGTCCTGTGCAGGGCCAGGAGTTAGACTTGATCATCCTGGTGGGTCCCTTCCAACTCAGCATATTCTATAATTCTATAATCATGGTGTGGCCATGCATGTGTATAAGAAGATTATTATTGCCTTGGCACTCCTGCCTGACACTCCCCTGAGTCAGCAAACTCTTTGTGCCTTAGTCATGTCTCTCCTCACAGGAATATTTTCATGTTTGCATCCAAAAAAGCCAAAACTTTGAATCTGACTGACACCAATCCATTTAAAAATAAAAACCTTCTTATATCTGGGACTTTTTAACATGAAAGAATAAAAAATCAACAACAACAAATCAAAATAAAGACACAGACAAGAGAGGCTGGGTGTGCTGTGATCCTGAAGATGGCATGAAATATGAGCAATAAAAAATGATAAATGTACACTAATCATGATGTAGAAAATCATTAAGGTACAAACATGTATTAGCATTGGTTTTCAGGAAAAAATAAAGTCAGAAAAGTGAAATAAAGATGAGCTTAAAAGACAGCATATGTTCTCTAATATAATTTGGCTCTTTTTTTTTTTCTAAAAATGTAACTTCTTTCTCCCCTTTCTTCAAATAGGCAAGAAATAAATCCACCTGCTGCTTTAGTAAAGAAATAGAAAATCTAGGCCTAAAGCATAGGTATAAACAAAACATAATTCCCTTTCCCAGGCCAACCATCACTACAGTTACTCACAGAAAACAAGAAAATCTGTAGTGCACCTTACCTAGTACTGACCCTTGGCATCTGCAGTGCTCAGCCTGCACAGTGATTAGACAGTTCTAGTTAGCCCAGACCTTGCAGTGTGTTCAGACAGCTGTAATATTTCTGTCAAGACTGTAAAATCATCTTTTTATGAGCCTCTCCACTCAAAATAAAGCAGGCATCTAGTATATCACATCTTTATGTGCAAGGCTATTAAAAACAAACAAGTGAATAAAAGCTGCAGAGATCCAGTGAGGTGGTATATTTAAAAATATATTAAAAGGATAAATTTTAAAATTAAACTCGATAGAAACTCAGGGAGGTTGCTCAGGGGTTTTAGTCTCATGATTAAAAGAATTGTATATCTCAGAGATATTAGGTTGGCAAAGGAAATAAACATATTTTGGACATTGGTGAGCACTTTCAATTTTTGTTTAAAATCTTCTATACAACTCTAGTTCTTTCTTTCGACCCAGCTCAGGTAATTATAATAGATTTCTTCAAAATAATCTATGACAATCTATTTGCAGCAAAAATTCTTTAGGAAGACTATATAACATATAATATATTGCACTTCCCTGGGTAAAGAGATAGAGAAAAACTGCAACATTCATCCATGCTGTAAAACAAAGAACTACCATTGATGAGATGGTCAAAATAACAAGCCCTTTGGGAAGATCAGACTAAGAAATGAGTAAGCTGCAATATAATTAATTCAAGAGAAATCATGAAGAGATCCCCTTATTTTCTACTCATTCTTTTTAAACTTCTGGACAAATGAGTCATTCCACAGATACAACCAGAAGACATAAAGTGAGTGCTACCTACTTAAATTCCTGTAGTCAAAGAATTTATTTTCACTTTTACTGATTCTCTTATGAATCCCACAGTCTTTTGTCAATTTTAACAATTTTAATCTGCCCAACAGATTTTTTTTTCCCACTGTTTTTCAGTGTTTCTGCCAAAAAATTCTAGATTTTTGTCCTTGTCTCGGATTCAGCACCATCAGTCAACAGAACTGGCAGTAACTCATTATTGGATCAATACAGTGCATTAAATCAGTTTCTTTGCAAGGCATTTTTTCAGCCCTACAAAGGAAAGTTCTGACATAATTTTTAAACTTTTGAGCTTACATGAGGTAAAATTAATCCCAAGTATACCAGAATACCATTGGTGGAAAGCAATTTAGTAGATGACAAATATTAAGTGATTAGTTTACTATATCTTCAAGGTTCCCATTTTTAGGACTTTAAACTGAGCAGTAACAAAAAACTCAACACATGTCAAAAGGGATTTCTAGATAATACTTCCATGGAAAGATTAAAAACCTGGTTTGAACAAACCAACAACTTTGATGAACAAATTTTGATGCACTGCTTTTGCTTACCCTCACTTTCTTGTCATTATGTGAGTTTTGATGTTGTATTAAACCTGGAAGGTCAAAACTTCCCAGTTATGCAGTTGGAGTTACAGCTTCTCCAGCTATCTACTTACTCTTCTGAACTACAGACTGCCAAAACCAAACTCTGCTTTAGACAGAGGAAACAATATATGTGTTGATACACAGCAAGGATTAACTTCATTACTCTGCGCAAATGCACCAGCCATTTTCCCAACAACTGATAATTTGTACATGGCTTGCACAGCCAGATTTTCTCAGCAAGAGCATGGGAGGAAAGGTTATATCTTTAGCCTGAAGTGACTGATACAGAATATACAGTAATTTCCTTCAAAGTTTCTGTTGAATTTTCACTCAGAATATGATGCTGTTCTTCAGAGCTAATAAAAGCTCTGACACTGGGCTGAAAAAGAGAAAGGTTGCCAGGACTGATGCATTACTCCATTTCAGCATTGTCTCTCATCATTTAGAAGCACTGTGGCCTCATCCTTAACCTCAGGACAGACAAAGAGAAGAAACTGAAATACAGAGAGAACTTACAGCAAACTTCAGCTTGTGAAGGGAGATTGGCATTAACTGGGGCAGGAGCAGGAAGAAGAGATGGTGGGGAGGGAAGGGGAAGAGACAGCTTCATATCTTTTAATCCTGGCTCTCAGTCTCCTAAGAAATAAACCACAGGTTACCTTTTCAGAAAAGGTTCAGGTCAAAAGAACATCGTTTGCATTCCATATTTTAGGACTTAGCATCCATTAGTTTAATGAAGAAAAATGAGTAAAAGAATCAATTCACAGGTCAAGATCACCCTCATCAGTTTACCCAAGGCTCTCACCCTCCCAGTAGTTTCAGCACAGAGGCCTTGAGGGTGAAAGTATCTGTACTATACTGTTAATTGTGCTGTACAGACACAGAGGTTCTTTAGCATGCTTGTCTTTCTGAACACAAACATATACAGAGAAATCGGATGTGCAGTGCTGCTTCATGGCAGGCAATCACACTTTGGTAAAGGACGACTCATGAAAAACAAATCTATCACACCATATTTTACTTCCTGTATAATTTAATATTCACTCATAATAAAAAAGAAACAATATTACTCAAAACATTTAACTTTGCTATACCTCTCTACCTTATAAAAAAGTTATCTTTAGGCACAAAATTTTGTACTATAATTAAGGCAGAGTCTTTTACAACAGTTGGCCTCAATAGGCTATGTTTTCCTTGATATCACCTCTAGCCAGTTAAAAGCAAAGATGCTGAGAAATCCTGTTGCAGGGCATAGGAAATCCTCTGGGTTTTAACGTGGGTCCTTGTAGCACATGAGACATAAATAAGAAATGTAAGTATGAAAACCAGAATTGCTTCATGGCCAAAAGGCACTCATCTCAACTTTCATTCCTAAATCTTGTGTAAACACTGGCTGGGCTGACTGCATTGAGTGCCACATGCCCCAGATACCCTTTTAGCAACAGATGAACCACGCTGGGTGTTTCTGTAGTAAAGTTCCACACTCAGACTATGATCATTCAAGTGCTTATGGCCATACCTCAGCAAGATCTATCAGATGAAACAGTACAACATATACAAAAGATTTGCTGTGTGCCTTTCTGTGTTGGTTTTAAACCAAATAATTAAATTGATCCTGCTTAGATTGTGGACACAGACATGAGAGCAGGCACAAAGCAACTCTTACCCCTGACAGGTATAATAGGAGCAAAAAGCTGAAAAGTAAAGGCATCTACTGCAGAAATTCTAACAGAGATGTCACACCATCAAAATACCATTTTATGATACACTTGCCATGGCAGCAAAGCAAGTGCTTGTTCCCATGTGTTCAGAGCCATTGCTCCTTAAAGTGCTGCCAATACAGCTGTCTGTGGGCTCACAGTACAAACCCAGCTCTAAAATGGTTCAGGTTACTAAAAAACCAGGGAGAGTTACTCAGATCACAGATTTTTCTGGCTTATTGACAGTCACAGCATCATTTGCCACACAACTGCTGGTCAAAAGCAACAGAGCAGAAGCACAAGCAGAGTGAACTCCTCTGCCAAAGCAGCGCTTCATGGATGGACCACTTCAGTCTCCTTGTGGGTTCCATCCACTGCTTTAGCATTCTTCAAATCTTGTCAGTGAAGTGTAACCTGAGGCAGAAGCGTGAGACAGATACACACTATCACTTTGAAATCACCCCTGTAAATAAATACACATATTAATCCCAATGGAGACACACACATACCTGATCAAACAATGGTTGCAAATAGTGTCAAAGTAGCTGTAATAGACAATACTGTTCACATGCTCATGTTGGTCACTATCCTTTCATCTTATTTGAGTGGTAAGTAAGTAAGCATAGGGAGTACGTATGCTATTAATTACAGTCCTCAGTTCTTGATTTCACAAATTAGTCATGTTTCTGTGCATTGGTCCCAGAAATAATTGTAAAAGTCTCATTGATGTAAATAACACCAACACAATTCTATATTAAATTAAAAGAAATGAAAGAAAATTAGGTGGCAACTTTGGCATCACACTGTTAGTAGTTTATGGAGAAATAATCACAGGTCTCAGCTACACAACTGGTATAGTTATGCTGATGAAAATCCTTTATAATATATACAAAAGATTTAGAAACATATTTACATAACAGCTAAGAGAATAACAGTACCATCTTCTCACACTTCAATACATACTGATGTGAGAACAACCTGAAACCAAGAACATTCCAGACCAGATGGTTCATGCCTCTAATACATCTATTGGCTCACATGCAATACATCCTCACTCCTCCATATGACTTTTTTCTGGCACTGTTCACCCCTTCTCTCATTCTGGCTGAGAGGGGACAAAGTTTGTTTTGCCACCCATTATTTCTTGTATCTCATGGGGCTCTCTTATATACAATATGCAAAATACTGCTATATACACAGAAAGAGGTACTCAAAGATCAAAAATTCACCCCTATGATTTCTCTTCCATATTCAGCCTTTTCATTTCCTAATCTGCTTGTGTCTTTCTAATCCTTAACATTTTACTTCCCCTTCTTCACCTTCTTCCATCCAACCTCTGATTACAAAGAGTTTAGGCATACAGCACAAGCCAGTGTGTCTCATTTTCCTCCTTGTCTATTAAAAACAGAAAACCTCAGCCAAACAAAGAAAAAAAAAAGAAACAAACCTGAAAACCACATCTGCTCCACAAGGCACTCCAGATGCAGTGCCCATTGGCCGTGCTGCAATTGTTCTGTGCAACTGCTTATGCCTCTTTAGAGCTGACATGCTCCAGGGCAGAAATTCCTTTGTCTGGCACATCTACCTTTTGTGAATTGCAGTGTACACTTGGAGGTGAACACAGAGCACTTCGATGCAAGTCAAAAAAAAAAAAAAACCACAAAAACCCCACACAAGCAAAACCATCCCAACTCATACAAACCAGGTCATCAGTATAGATGTAAATTAAAATCTGGGCTTCGCCAACACTGGAGAGATTTCAGGTGGGCAAAGGCTATTTGTGTTCAATAAATCCAACACAACTGAGGAGTAACAGGTGATTTATAAGATTTGAGGGGAGAAGAGGTTGAGTTTAGATCCAAACATCCCCAAATTTTGAAGAAATTCAACTCTATATCAATACCTTGCATTCCACGGTAATTTCAGTGTATGTTGGTTCCTCATTGGGAGATTTGGGTTTTTTCCTGTACAGAATACACAAGTAATCAAGTCCATCTGCAGGAACAGAACTTCCATTTCATTCTTTAGCATTTGAAATAGATTAGGACTCCAGGAGGGATTTTAAAAGAGGCAATAGTTAAAAATTAGCATATTTACCATAACCGTTTAAAAGCAATTTACATCCATCATTTCTTCTTACAGGTTACATATCCACTAATGTCCACCCATGTGGACACATCACTGTTCTAAAGAAAGAAAAGCTGCATGTGTCTGAAGAGCAGTAGGCAGTTTTGATAGACATGTGCTGCAAGGGCCATGGGGCTACTTAATAAGAAGTAGCTGAAAAGACTTGAGCTGGGAGAAGCAGTTGGGCTGTAGCACTGCATGTTAGCACAGTTGGATCTTTTCCATTCCATTAGAGGAAAAAAGCTGCAGCCCTGGAGAACCCAGAAATAGAGGCTGGAAAACAGATCCATGGCTTTGCTTTTTTGCTGTCCTGAGAGAATTTTGTTCCACTTCTACCAACAGAAATCCAGCAAGAAAACCAAAGTTTCAGGAAGCTGCAAATACACATTTGTTTTGATAAATTTATTCACAGGCTGAAATAGTACATTTTAAAAAATGTTTTATTTAATTTAATGAAAAAGTACTCATCTTTTTGATAGGTGATAATTAACCATTATTCTGTCATAAACAGAAAAGAAAGATGTACTTATGTAGCTTTAACTGAGCATTGTGTTAATCACACTGCAATGACTCAAAATACAAAACCAAAGCAGAGAAGTTTTTTATATAAAGTGTTCCTTTTGCCAAGGAAAATACAGCCTTAATATCCCTGAAAGTCAATTCATCATCACAGAAATAAACCTTCAGTTCAGTTTTATCCAATCCATTTTGATTGAGTTTTAAAGCCAGATAGAAGCTGATGAACTGTCATGATGACAGGTTTAAATAATTTACACTTTTATGTTGAATATTAAGGCTTGAAAACCATTCTGCATACACAGTTTCAGGAACCGGGGAGAAATCCTCCAAACATCCCATGTTTTAAGTTGGATAGAAATGTATGTTGTTAAACACCCACCTCAGCAGCTGACAAAGGCACAGACCTTGAGCTTTCCTCAGTCAGTGCATTAGACTTGGACTGGTGAGAAACAGCAAAGAGGAGGAGCATTTCCCCAAAGCACTCAGGACAGTGCCAGAGTGAGGATGAGGGAACATATCTGTACATCTGCCCTCCCAGCAGGAAAAATATCCAATTCAGCTTCTCAAAAAAACAGCACCCACACATACGTGGCTTTCTTCAAAGCAGCGGCCAAGACTGCCCAGGAAGTCCAAGGGTAAGGGCTACCAATCGAGTTAAACCTTTTACATACAACATTTTTACTTCAATATCATTATCACAGAAAATGTATGGGTTCAGATGTACAACTGAAGAGAGTGTGAAGAAAAACAAAGTTTAGAAATAAAGATATCCCAGGTCCTCATTTGCATACCTTAACTTTTTTTTAAGATTTTTTTCTCACTTTTCTCCAAGTACATGAATATGAATACTAAATACTTTTCATAACGGACAAGAGGCTGTGAGGGACTTAAATACTGTACATAAATGCCTTTGAGTGGGTGCACTAGCATGGTTGAACCTATAGAAATCTATAAATGAATTTACAGGCCTTCAAGAGCCCAATAATGGCTCCAATTCAGCAGTCATATGATTAATATCACCTATCCACTACTAGATTTTATTTCCATCCTATTTAGAGAAAATATACAAGCCAATCTGACCCAGTTCAGTCTTGCTTGAAACCTCCAGAGAATTATGCATAGATCTATGACATGAAAAAAACCTAATTTAAAAACAGATTAACATGCAAATCTGGTTTGAATTATTCCCTTTACAGCATTTATATTTTTCAAGAAAAGTTGGGCAACACATAGACTGCTTATAGAAAAGGACCTGCATGTCTGAATTGCTGCATCCCAGAAACAACTACTGTAATATTTTCTTAAACTGAACAAGGCATGAAAATCAGACAAAAATTGTGGCAGATGGATTTTTCCCCAAAGGTAATGCCTCATTAAATAAAGGAAATGAGAAAAAAAGAATTTGTGCTAAAGACCTCAGTGTGGAACAATTGTTGTTTGGCTTATCTGGACAAAGTCCTAATGACTTCAGCAACCTCACTATGTGAACTGTTGTCCAGTCGTTAAAGGCAGTGGAAAAAGCCCTGCACTGGGTAAAAAATATTCGTTCATTCCACATGTACAATAAAAATGAATACAAAATCCCGAAAAGGAAGTGGGAAAAGTGATTTTGAAAGAATCCAAAATCATGATCTCTATCAGCCTGTGTAAGACTCAGTCTTTCTAAGACTGTCTCCTTAGTCTATATGAGACACGGAACAAGTTAAAGCAAAATTAAGGGGTTCCAGGATAAAAGATGACAGAACAGATAAATCTATTATCAACTATAGCAGTGTGAACATTCTTTCAAAAGTCTTTTCTATGTGTAAGTATTTAACAACAAAATGCCTAATTTAAGTAAGTAAATAAATAAATACAGTGGGGAATTGTTCTGTTGGTCACCATCACTCTTTCTACCTCTTCAGTCCTGAAGATGGTTTTGGACACTAAGACATCTCAATCCTAGCTCTGCTTCCATCCAAACCACATAGAAATTCAAGTATCTGTGTGTGTGTGTACATATATATTCATACACACATGTTTATACACACATGCCCACACACCTCCCCCATGTATATACGAATATGCATGTGGCATATATACATATGTGTTTATGTGTACACAAAGGAAATTTGTATGACAATAAAGAGCACACAGAATTACCTGACAGGCTGAGGATGATCATGCTGTGTACTTCCTAGACACTGAATATACTGATATTTTATCCATGGGGATATTTCATCACTGTTGACATTAGCAGAGGAGAGCACAGTACCACATCCCCATCAAGCACAGTCCAGTTCTTGTTTTTCAAGTTCTTTGCTCCCTGGCCACTCAAGACACAGCTTAATAGTGACTGCCTGGGACAGAACCAAGCACTGAGAACAAGACTTCTGCTGAGAGGACTTAAAAAATTTGTACAAGTGTTATGTGAGCATTGGTTGTGATCTTTTCATTCTATACCCCAAAATCAGCAGCCCATGTGAATTGCATCCTGAAAGCACAGCACATGCTGGATTGCTGAAACTGCAGAGATTGACAAGGCCCCACAACTTGGCAATGACAAATCTGACACCAGGATCACAAAACTGAGGCCTGTGCCAAACCAGAATATTCAGAGCTTTCTTGACTGAAGTCACTTATGCACAGCTCCACAGCTAAAGACTGAGCTGTGGAGTATTACTTTTGATTTAGGATGCCAACACACTCCTAGATATCATTCTCCATAGATGCCATTGCCATCTCCCAGTTGGCTAGAGGATAATAAACATGAGGCATCACAAGTAATTAGGATTGTATTTGCGTTGTACAGGAGCCAAATTCAGCACACCCTGTACAGCCAGTGAAAGGCTTCTCTAGAAATGATCTGGCTGCTTACAGAACATAGGGTGGCTACATGAAAACTGGATCAAACCGCATTGCTCACCTCCTTCCCATGCTGTGCATCTACCAAAAGACTGGACACTAAGCGACATTTTCTGGAAATAGTCAAACTTCAAATAGTCAAATATAAAATTCTTTATATCTTATTTTCTCTGTTAACTTTAACTATAAATGCAAACACCATTACATTGAGACTTGCTGAAGTGAAACAGGGTAAAGGTTTAAATTAAAATTCTGCTTGGTGTAGAGATAAAAGTGGTAAATTTAGGATGGAATGTTTCCATAGAGACACTAGACTAGTGGAAAGGCAAGGGAGCATTCCGAGTGACCTTATCCCTGGAGCTGTGCCTTGGGAGCCTCAGAGCCATAGAGCACAGCCTGGCAGTCCACAAGGACCCGAGAGGAGGGCGATGTCACAAGCTGCCAGGCAAAACAATGAACTTACAGCAGCCCACGGGAACTTTATCCCTGCTTCAGAGCACAAGGGGACTCACTGGGTAGCTGTGAGCCATCCCCAAGGCATTAAATCCTTGCGTTGACCAACCTGGTGTATTTCTGACAGACCAAAGTGGTCCAACACCAGAAACTGAACCTCCAAGAAAGATGAATGCCATACACACAAAAAAAGGTTTAGAGTTCTGATAAATACCACTGCAGGTATGCAAATCCAAACACATATTAATTACTTATTTTGTAGGGTTTAAATGTATTTAGTGGGAACACAGTTTTTTTAAATTATGGACTATTGAGAGTACAGGTAATTTTCAAAGATATGTCTGCCAAAGGCCCATATGGTTTTCCTGTGTCCTTGTGTATGTATTAGCTGCATACATTTCCAAAATGGTAATACCTACACTAAAATATTAATTACCTGGATACACTTAAGCCACAGACTCAGTAACCTATCTACTAGAACAACTAAACATCTAATAACTGTATTAGTCTAGTGAAATGAGTTCTAAGTTAAAGACTGAAAATCTTTATCTTTTCTGAAATATACAAAGCCAAAATGGAATGTCCTATTAATATTAAAGGACAGCTACTAGTAAAAGTCAGATAGTTCAAAGTTAAGTAGAATGATCTGCTGTCCCTAAGCACTGATACACATATTCACAGTAACATCTTAAGAACCTATCTGTTCTAACCTCCACTGAGCAGTATTATTGCTAATTGAACATGGAGAATGGATTTGTTCCATCAGACGTGTTCATTTCTTCTAAGAACACCCTATGGAATATCAAATGTACTAAATATAGCTGTCAACATTAAAAGCCTGCAACTCGAAAGTGCTATTAAAGAGCTAAGTGTACTTCACTTGGCATTATAAAGCCAAAGCCCTCTTTAAAGATACATCATGTTATTAGAGACTATTCACATTAATGCAAAAATCATCATTCTTAATATATTTTACAAGACAAGTCTAGGCTACTTCCAGGCTCAAGAGTTCCTCAATTTCTCCCACATTTACTGGTAATTACATAAATGAATCAATAGTGATTCAAGTAGGACAAAGAGATAGAGCTAACTGTAGCAAATCCATACACCAGCTTTCCATTGCAAATCAACTGCGTTCAGGTCAAGCTCCAAAATCAGAAATGATGCAACATCTACAAATGTTTAGTAACTTACTCTACTGTGTCTGCCACTGCAGTGTCTTGGTGCTACATATTTTCATGTTATTGCAGGTTTTTAGCAAGAAACACTGTGAGACTCCTAGGAAAGACTCTGCTCAGTAACGAGTAGAGGTCATTTGCCTTCCTCAGTGTAAGTACACAGGATTCATAGGGGAAGGAAATAATGCAAAAATGGAAGCACAAGGTAATTTAGACATAACTAAACCTGAGGAACAATTTGCTAAAATCACAACCATTGTTCATGTGGTATAATCAGAACTACTGTACATTTGATTATTTTCAGAGGACTCTTGTTTCTACCTCTATAATTCCACCCAAATTAACTGTTTGAGAACAAAACCTCACCTGTGTAGGTGGTACTTTGGTCTCTGTCAGAGAAGTCTCAGAAACACTGATGGAACCTTAGTAATTTAAGAATACTGGAATTAAACACCAATAGTAGAAGTAATATGGCAAATTATATTCATTTACTGCAACCCCTGCTACATACCCCTGTGCTGGTCTGCTTGCTCCTAAAACATGCAAGATTCATTTCCAAGTCCTATGCTTTTAAGCAACATGTTGTTAAGCACAGCAAACAACTTGCACATCTCCCTAAACTTCTCCCTTCCTTCTAGTTTGTGGCAATTTATATAATTTTAACCACTTTATTGCTACCCTAAATAATGCACTGAGATCACTGTCTTATTCTAAAACAAACTCAAGGTAAACACAAGATGTGCTTCCAGGAAATTGGGGAAAAAAATCCCTCAACAGCTCTTTTATGAACAACAGGCAGTCTTCTCGTAAGTAATAGGACAGCTACTCTGAAAAGTGATGGTCTCCTCTCCACACTAAATTGGGTCGGTTTAGAATACTCACTATGAGCACCAGAGAACAGTAATGTCTCTTCTAGAATTCAGAACACTGTTTGGCAAAGCACTAATATAAAAACCCAACTAATTCTGGCCTTTAGTAACAGAAACACTCACGTAATGTCAGGTTGGTCTAAAAGTGAAAACAGCCACAGCAAAACACAATAAACTCACAAAAGCAAAACTATTTTCCCCTCTAGATAAAACCTATGTAATATTCATGTCCAAAGATAAAAAATGATATTGTTCTTCCAACCAAGGCTGATCCAATAAAATAAAAATAATAATAAAAGAATCAGAGGAAAGAATGAGCATTACGAAAGCATAAACTATCATCCAGAGAAGATTTCTCCTTTGTTTACTCTGCAACCCACACATTATTAGAGCCAAATCCCAGAGGCCTTGTTTTTGTCAAAGTTCCCACTGAGTTCAGAAGCCATTTTGCCCAGTTTTTCCTCACCCAGGAAAGACAAATGCAATGTTTTTGTGACACACAGCAGAGCCCTCTGATGTAGCTCATGGTCTCTATTATTGCTAGCTGTCACAGAGCCATGACTTTTGCATGGCTATGATTTTCCCATTGCAAGCACTCGCTGAGGAATAGTCAAACTCTGATTAGATATTACAAAACCTTCTCAGAAGGCTTTCTGAACCACAGCCAGCAGGATTCCCTGCAGCATTAAGGCCAGTCTTGCTCCCACTACAGTCTGTGGGACTCCTGCCAAGGATGTAAGTGGCAGTATGACTGGTCTCCAACAGCAGATATTACCCATCACACTCAAGACTTGATTAAAGACCTACCCACCTGCAAATATATAATAAATAAAGAGCTTAATTGCATAATTAATTACAAGGGCGCTTAATCCACAATAGACAACACCATAGGTTTTAGGTAGTCCACATCAACCAAACAATTCAATAGATCAGTATTTGCTTGGTATCAGTTTACAGGAAGACTGCAGAGGGATTAAAAAAGATACATATTTTCAAGAACCAGAGAACACAACAGGAAGAAATAAAATAAAGTGAAATCAAAAGAATACCACCACAGTCTGGACCCAGAGGCAGAAATAATTTCATACTGTGTACACAGGCTTCCAGGGAAGATTTTCTTAACAATATATGCATGATGGGCAGTGATTTTGAATAGTAAGTGCCGTGCTGCTACTAGACCTTTCTTTTTTCCAAGGCACCAGGCAGAGATGTAGCAGTGTACACAAGTGGGGTGTAAAGTCAATGGGATTACATTTTCCTAATTATTTTCTGCTTGAGGTTTACATCACATACACAAAATGAGATCAGCCGGGACTTGCCTCTCTAACAAATCACTCAGACTTAAACATTGCTCAGATAAACAAAAGGGGGGGCAAGGCTGAGAAAAGGCAGAGAAGTGCTTCTTCAGTCACAGTTGCAAGGAACAAAAACCTGGAGGGGGAAAAAAGCTGTTGGACCGCCACCAAATCTCCCCCCACTAGAGACAAGAGCCCATCTGCTGAGCTCTGCAACTTAGCTTTAACTACCATTCAACTCGCGTCTCTGCAGAGATCAATCTACAGAGCTGGCAGATGGACCCCTGCTTCCCTGAGTCGCTGTGTTATTTGTTTAATAAATTTAATTAATATCCATACTGCACTGGATTGCTCCCAGAAAGGGGGCTGCAGCTCTCTCTTTCCCCGATAGCAACATGATGAGTGATTTCCCAGAAAAGACCAGATAACAGTACCCCCAGGCCACTGAAAAATTAAAAGTGCCATGTGCTTACATTACTTCGCATGTATTAATTTTTGCAGTGCACTAATTTGTTCTTGAAGCCTATTTTAACTTTAGGAAAGTATGGGATTTTGAAAAAAGTCATAATTCATTTTGGTTTATATCAGTTACAAAATTAACTGGAAAGGAAAAAGGCATCAAATCTAATTGCATTTCCAAAAATTTTATCTATCTGCAAGAAAGAAACAAATTGTTAATGAGAGTGTCTCCTCGGGCAATATATATTGTCACAGTTTCTGCCAACAAGTTACAGGCATTCAGGGTCATGTTGGACATGCTTTACTTTAATGCTTAAGAACACACTTATTTTAACCAATAAAGACATGTTCAGCCCACATAAAATAATTTTTAAAAGCGTGAAGGATGAAAGAAAATTAAACTACTAGCAAATTTTTACAGCAAAAAGCATAACGAAACACGTTATGATAGTACAGTAGCAAGAGGAAGCATAAAATATGCACAAGTGTTGAGAACAAAAATATTATTTGTCTTCAATATTAGCATTTCATATTTCCTGCATTTAAAGTTTTGAATTTTTCATCCTAAAAAGTAAAATTGAGGCATAATTAAGAAAATTATTTCAGTCAAGCCTATTTAACTCCTAGAGTTGTGTTACATTGATACACTTCTCTTTGCGTCCCGTGTTCTTACTAACTCCCCTCACGGCTGGAGTATTTCACCCTGATGCTGATTAGCTCAGATCCAACAGCAGGTGTTCTACTGGACAGTACAGGCTCACCAGTCTTATCTGCAGCATCTAACCTTGCCTAACGCCTTTCTCCAGAAGCAGCCGTGGAAGGAAAGGTTAAGCACCCCTCAGTACTTACCTCTGCCCCTGCAGAGGTGAGGGAGGGTGTATGGTAGCCACCCCTCAGGTCAGCCAGTACACCTGCTCCTGGGACCAACTCTCCAGTCCATTTCATTTGAAGTCAGCCTTATTTATTCAAATAATGAGTTTTAGGATGAGGCCTTTGCCAGCTTAGGTGACTATGAGTGAAGCAGGTTAAACAACAATAAGACACAATTCTATGCACAAATCCAAAGGGGCATTTAACAGCTTTCAGATAACTACCTCTCTCTCCCCCCTTCCTGGAAGTCTGTCCCTACACATTAACCTTTCCCACCACTGCTGCCATTTTTATAGGGCATGTCTAACCTTACCTTCAGAAAGCAAAACAGTCAGAATAGCAGTGACCACAGGTATTCTCACACCATCAAAGACAGCAGTGCTGAAAGTCAGGAAATATTGGCTGGTACACTTCAATGGTGTCCTAAAAGCAATTACCTCCTGTCTCCAGAATAAAATTCACTTGTCAAGAGAGGATCCAGGAAGTCAGACCTGCATGGAAGGGGGAACAAGTGAAGAGACTTACTAAAAATAGAGGAAGACCCTTCTGTGTACTCTGGCTACATGCATTGCACTTGCAGTTCCCAGAGAAGTGGAGGCAGGGCCAGCCACAGGACACAGAGCCTGGCAGTGTCCCCATCCACAAAAGCAGGAGTCACAGCAAAACAAAAGGTGCTGGAGAATTAGAACTGCCCCGTGGATAACTTTGGAGAATTCTTTTCCTTCCAGACCACAAGTATTACTACACAGACCTCATGAAAGAGTGTTTCAAAGAGGTGTTTAGTGACAAGGTACAGCTGAAAAAATGTCAACACATGCATCGACAGATTTTTTTTTGCAGTGCTGAGGCATTTGACTGAGTTCTGAAATAAATTAAGATTTTTCTCCTCAGTATAACAGCTAAACAATCTTTCTCTCATACCTCTAACTTGGGAAATTTTTTAGGAAGTCAAATGACAAGCAAACAATGATTGGCTACCAAATATTTATACAGTAGCTTTTATTCTCTAATGGTCTGGTAACTTTCATAGGAGTATTATCTATTAAGCCTGTCCTGTGAGGAAGGAAGCTGAGACAGGAACTTGCCACAGTCACCCTCTCCTCAAAGTCAGTGGTACAGGGCCCTCATTCACTCGCTCATGATCTGGAAGTCCTTCTCGCCTAGAAAGATCATAGTAAGTAGTTGGAGTCTTGAATATAGTGGACATCAAAAATAAGACAGGCTTTTTTAACAGGATTTACAATTCAGAGAGATGGAAAGGAGGCAGTAATGAGTAATCAACATGGTATATTCCAGTAATTTAATGAGCTTCAAAAACAGGTACTTTGTGTACACAGCACTGCATCACTCAGAGCAACCATGCCACTCTCAGGCAGGGCATGTTTGATATCCCAAGACATGGAAATCCTCCCTGCACCCACCAAACAGTCATTGCACGCTGTTAGTCGGAATTTCATGCTCTTCAGCCACAACTAGTGAGAGCCTATGGAGTGAGGGCACAGCTTGTCCTTTGTGCAGGAGACATCAGTGGCTTCTTTGGCAGATGATGGGAGGCTGCAGCCCCTGTCTATTAAGAGAGGCACGCAATGGACTCACCATTTCCCATAGGCTGTGAATGCCTCATAACTTGTGACTTGACTTAGAAGAGAGGTTTCCAGCTCTGTTTTTCACTGCCTTGGCAACCTCATTTCCTTACTATGATTCAGTTTTGTTTGCCAAGAGGAGGCTGGTCATTTGTTGTCTCATCATACTGAGCTGCTTTGATATGATTAACTTCTTTTTTTTAAGCCTCATTTCTCCCTCCATAACATTTTTTGCAAATTGCTATTTATCATCCTCTAAAGCTGAAATGAAAAATGTCTAGAATGACTTACATATCTCATTTCCCAAAATAAAATGAAAATAAGTTTTAAAACACTGCAAAGAAACAGGGAAGAAGAAAACTTGGTATTTGATGGATAATTCTAATTGTGACAATAGGATTTTGGTTTGGAGGGGGGAGGGAGGATTTTTATGGAGAAGGGTTTATATTTTTGGTTTTGTCAGCCTCACCTTGAAAACTGTCAGCAACATTGCACTAAGGATTCATTTGGGAAAAAAAAGTCAGAAGGTTTTTACATCAACTGCAGGTATCTGAAAAGGAAGTTAATTTTAATGAAACAAAGATCAATATTCTTTAAACGAGAATCATGCAGATATATTGAGGACAAACAGATTCCTTGAACCAAAATCTGCCTACTTTCATAGCAATACTAATTTTCACAACCTACCACATTCTCATAATGGTATAGGAGTTAATCAAACTACATCTGCCTAAATTTATTTTCACCTTCTCAATGATATGTTATTAATTGAAAGACTAATTCATCTGACAGCCATTAAAGACACAGAATAACATTATTCATATTCCCCTGTGAAGTTATATGCATGTAAAATATTGAAACAAGCACAGAAAAGCAGTCACCTACATAACAGATATGCTCTAAAACCCACATGAGCTGCTTATAAGACACCAAAACACAAACCTTTAACATTTACACATGACCTTATTTTTTTCCCCAATAAAAATTCAATGTACTTTTATATTCAGGAGTGGATAATCCTTTCCAAGTTGTTTTCCTTTGCAAATCTCAAAATACCAAAATGACAGGAAAAGTAGGATTACTTTTAAAAAGACAGAACAAATGCTGGAAAATTGAAGAAAATGTAGCTACTGTGATTCTTCCATATAAAGTAAGCAGGCAAGCCTAAGGTCTAACCATATAACTTACATTACCATGCTTTGCATTTTTCCTGTGAGTATGGAAAACTTGCCTTACATGAGCTATGCAGAATAACAAGGAGGCATTAGCTTCTTCCATTGTAATAAAGAAGGAAAAAGTTCTTGGTAAAAGTAAATTAATAACATCTTTAACCTTCCTTGTGTCTTCTTGCAAATCAATCCCAAGCTGACCTGATAATGCAGCTTCCAGATAAAAGAGAAAAGTCTTTTTCTTTCAGTATGATGTTATGGGATTTATATTTTGTTGCTTAGTTTGCTTTTGTAGAGGTGTGTTTGTTGGCTTTTCAAGTATTTTTCTTTATTTTTACAATTTTCAAGTCAACAGAGGATTTTGAGTTAACTGTAATGTCATTCATCTGTTACCTTATCCAAGTTCAATGATAAATTTCAGTCCAGCAATGAAATGCTATCACTGCTTAGCAGTTTACTGGATTACTATATAATAAAAAAACCCAAACAAACAAAAAAACCCCTTTCATTGCCATCACCAGCTACATCTTTTCTTTAGTTACCCTTTTGGGCAACAGTGCTAAACTAAGGAATATTTTCCACAGGCTCACATAACACTGATAATCTGAGGTCATTCACCAATTCAAACACAATATCTAATGAAAGAATTTGCCATGAAAAGGAAGCTTCTATCCTTAGGGAAGGAGTTCAAGAAAGCAACTGGATCTTCAAGCTGATCTCGCATCACTCTATCAAAGATAGAGAATTAATTTCTGACTACAATTAAAATATGATAACTGACAAATGCAATGGACTTGCTTTGACAAAATGACTATTATTTAAAATAGCAGTTAGAAATTCTTCAGTTGTGTCTTCCAGTGTCAAAAGGACTTTTCAGAGATCAGAAATCATGGCAAAATGGATGAAATTTCTTTATATGGAGTTCCAGAATCTAGCTGCTTAATTCCACCAAAGTCAAATGCAAAATAGCTCAAAAGAAAAGCCTTAAAAGGCTGAGGAAGGTCCTTTGAGGACATGCTTAAGCAACAAGGCATCTAAGGCTGACTTGGAACTCTCTCACTTGGAGATCTGCTAAGCAGCAGTGGACACAATTACATATTCAGAAGGGAACATGATATCACCTTAACTACCTCAGCCACATAACAACTGTGAGGAAATAAGCCAGTAAGAGCAATATTACTTTTCCCAGATGTTGTTGGACTTGGATTCACTTCTTAGACTTACCAATACAGGGAGAAAAGATGGGAAAGAGAAATAAAAAAACCAAATCGATCTCATGTTCCAAAAGCTCCACACAGAGGCTGTAACTAGAAGTGGATAACTTGGAGCTTCTGCACTAGTCATTGACAGTTAATTTCTAGAGCAGATAACAAGAACTTTTACTGAGGTCCAGTGAGTGGGCATTACCCCACCTGTGAGATGAATCACCATTTGCAGAACTCAAGTGCACTTAATAAGGATAAGCTCGTTCTAATATTGCAACCCCTGTTACTGACATTCCCTGTTACTGACATTTGAGGTCACTCAGGAATTTTTACATAACTGGGTTTTCTCTTCCATAGTCTATCAGTATATTGAGGGCTGAACCCCCACCGTGAACTGACTTCTACTACTACATACTCCTGACTTCTGCTACTGTGTACCTGAGTTATACCAACAGTGCTGAGTGATCAACAACTGTAGAAGAAACTTCAGAAAGCAGATTTCCTGAGAAATAATTTTGTGTAAAAGCGTCCTAGTTTACAACTTTTTATGAAGACAAGGTAGTACCATAAAGTGCCCAGTTGTGGTGGAAGATTTCTAAGTTCTGTTGTGTCACACTCACAACCAGAAAAAAACCCCATAAAACATTAACAATAGACAAATATGGTTCTTTAGTATTAATTTCATTAATCCATCCACCTGCAGATTCTTCAAGCAGTTATGATTCTAGAAGGCCTTAAATTAAACACATAAACTAAGATAAAGTTCTCATGATGACAAGCAAAATAATGTCCCACATTTAGGACCTGAACACAGCATCTGAATTTAAAACCAATGGTAGTGCAACTCATATTTTGGAAATCCAACTGCACTTCAGCTAAGCCTAAGTTTTATTGAAGTTTAAAAATTTGGAGGTGTAACTAGCTGCAGCTATCTGTGACATGCCACTGATGTTGGAAGTGAAAAGTAAACATATACACTTCAATGAGTCAATAATGCAACAGAACAGAGGAAACATCCTTCTTATGTGTATGGGGTGTGTATTATACATGTAGGAGAGAATGTAAAAACAAAAGGTCTAAAAGGCCACCAGAGCAAGAACTTCTTTTGGAAGTTCTGCTGAGTAACTTACCCCACAATGTGTGGCATGAGTTAACACTATTCAAAAAATCTGAAGCTAATGGATGTTTATTACAAACTTTTTTATATGTCACAATTTATTTGTTTACAGTTCACACTTACAAGGACTTCATCAGTTATTTAAGACCACAGCTCAAACAGAGGAAATACTGCAGGAATGGCAGAACTTCCAATGAATTTCTAAGTTGCCAATCCCTGATTATTACAGATTGCAAATCAATATGCCTCAGCTTAGGCTCTGCTGTAGTAACACATGTTCAGCTCTCCATTCAGCCAATCTCCATTCTCCCTACTTATACCATATTAATAGAAAAACCTTGTTTTTTCCCTGTCAGGTCAAGACTTAGTGAACAGTGGCTGTTGTTATGATTCAGAAACATCCCTCTGCTCAAAAGGAATTGAGACAGCCACAGTATTTTGTGTAAACATTCAAAATACCAACATGTGATAATCTTCAGTACCAGGACAAACTGAAATTTATATGCTCTAAAAGGAGGAAGAGCCACTACCAAGCTCTTCAGACAATCCCTTCCTTTCTGATTTGAGTTTCTTTTCTTCTGGACAATGTCATTTTATGATGGTGAGAAGATTGGAGGGTTGATGGACTCCACAGCCTTCCCGTGGTATTTCTGGCCAAACAGCAACCTGAAACTCAGTTTGATAACATAAATACTGTTGTTTAAAATAATAGGGGTGGGGGCAAAGCCAAAACCATTAGAAAACAGAATAAACCTTTCTGCAACAAAGCAAACAGCACAAGTCTTGTATTATTTATAAGAGATACAGCATCAGGTAAACTGTTTCACACTGCTCAAAATTAATTTCACGCTGAATAACCTGACTAAATATTTCATGTCAATAACTAATCTTTGCAAAAGACACTATCTGATCTACACCCCTTTACCCAAACTTAAAATAAAAAATATTGTCCTTCCATGAAACATAAGTTTTTCAATTTGAAATATTTACATGTCATTACTGGGTGACTGTTAAATACTCTCCTTGGCAAGAACAAAGCGGTTGGACACCTTCTAAACATCAGATGAAAACTAAACAGTGGATTCCACCAATCTGAACAGTGACTGGGTCAGATGGGCAAAGCGAGTTTAAAAATCACTCTTAAATCTCTAGTTTTATTGGTTGGCACTCACACCAACATTCTCCATCTACCATTACCCCACCTCCAACTCTAAACACTTTCATTCCATCAAACAAGCGGTAGTTTCATGCAACAAAGCTGTACAAATCTTGTGTGGTTTTGATAATATACCAGCATCATCAGTCAACAGCTCCTAAACTTCTTGGAACACTCTGTTTCATGACTTCATGTCTTCTCTGAAACTATTTCTCTCTTGGGTTTGGAATAGAAGAATTTAGAAGTAACTTGTCAGTATTCTAATAATTTAATAACCAAATATTATTTAAACATCAAAGAGCCTTCACTTTATTCTTAGGTCCTTGTAAAATACATAAAAGCCTCTCAAATTCCTTAGAAAAGAGTATTTCTAAATCAAAGCTTTATTAGCAGCCTCACACAATTTTGTTTCCAAGCATAGGGTAAGATTTTCACTTTTAAAAGAAATGGCTTACAGGGTGACCTTTGCTTCAACAAGGCTTTCCTGCACTATAAACACTGTGGGTATAACAAATGCTCTGCAGTCTGCACAAATCAATTATTGGGAGAGCTTAAGATATGAATTATAAATACCTATTAGTTTAATGAAGGAAAGCCTTTCTTCTTGTCACTTACTGCCACTTTTACATTTAGGGGAGCACATCTAAGACACATCCTGAAGAGCTGGGGACCCCAAACATGGCTAGGACTCTGGCAACTTCAGACCAAAGGGATGTGAAGTTCAAAGAAGTAGAAACCCTTTAAACACTGCAAAAGTCACTCAGTTTTCTAGGTTTCAAGTACAATTTGAGACTCAATCAGCTTCTGCAGACTGTCTGCTGATAAATTACCACCTCTCTGAATAGCAAAGACTGCTGGCTTGTGAAGTTTATTTTTAACTGATAGTTAACTTTAACTTGCAGTTATATTTTAATTTATAGTTATTTAAAATTTAATTACCATCGTGTCACTCAAAGCTTTGTACAGGCTTTCTTCTTTAATGGTAGACATAAATCAGTAAAATAAATTAAGTGCCACTGACTGTTACATAGTTATACAGCAAATTAATGAAATCACTCAGGAGTACACAGGTAATATAGGCATAAATAATACTGACTCCAACAAGTGGGGCAAATGCGCTATCAAACCTGTCACACAGCCACGAGAGGAGCCAGGGGGTACACCATGAAAGACAGCTATCTGCTTATTTGCAGTAGCAGCATACACACCAACCTCAGTTATTACCTCTGCTGCACTTGCTGTGGCAGTTTTCCCCTACTTTTTCAAGCAGTTCTTTTGACAGCTTGCCAGGCTTGTTCTATGTTTTTTTCATGGCTTATTTTCATAAATTTAAAATTGCCTTCTTTGTACCTCTTGGACAGGAGCAGCTCTTGTGCAGCCATGACAATTACCTTACTTCAAGGGTGCCTTTTGGAAAGAACACCTTACTGTCCAGGGCCTTCTGGAGGGCTTTTCCTGCAGCTTCTCCCCCTTTGTGGCTGCCATTCCCAGCCCAAGTCTGTGTAAAACAGACTTTCATTACAGGCATTCACCTCAGTGCACAATGCTACTATTCACATGCTGAGGTAGCCAAGCTGTGTCTTAACTGAGAAGTCTCAAAGTAACCCTGAAGGCCACAGCATACCAAGACTGGGATCCTGTAAGAAAAATGCTTTCCTCCAAGTCTCCTCTGATCCAATTCACAAGCTTTGTGAAAATATACTAGATTTCAAGAGTAATACATTTCTGAAGGTGCTGGTTTCTGAATAAAATGTACTGCAGCCATTCTGTCCTCCTCTTGTGACCAAGGGTCTCCTCTCTGAAGACCAGTATTATTAACCCTGATGTCCTAACCTAGTCCTGAAATGGATATTGCAGCTAATTCCTGACTATGTAAATAGCCCATCCATTTTCAGTGTGATGGCCTATTTTTTTCCTTTCCTAAAAATATTATGTAGTCCTAGTGCTCATTGTTAAACAGCTTCTGAGTTTCACTGTCGAGGTGCTACATGTCAGGGGTGGATGAAGTGATCCTTTTATATCAATTAGCAATTACTGTAAAGTGCTTTGGGGTGAAATGCCACAAAGGATTAGAACTTCAAGGGAAGAATAAGCAGCAGGAGCACATGAACTCCTAAATGGCATAGATCCTATTTTATGTAAATTGCCCTAGTAATAAAGAACGAGCAAAAGGTCAGATAAATACAGAAAATGACATATAAGCAGAGTAGTCTCTAAATAGAATATTTTCTTAGCTTTCTCAAGTACTAGTGTGTCTCTAGGCCAATAGCTCCCTCATCTGAGCATCTTTAATACTCAGTCATACAATATTCTTCAGTTCTACCACCCTGTGAGCTAATTTCATTCCAGACTAACATAGTGTGAGCCATAAAATCCATCACAGGAGAAAGAAAACCATCTTTAAATTTAGTAATAAACCAAAATTGAATCCCAATAAACCTCTCTTCTCAAGAGATGCAGCAACACTACCCACACACATCTGGTCCCAGGAAGATCACTGTTCCTGAAACAACTTTCCACAGGATTAATGAATGCAGGCAGTATAAAGACAGAAACCTAAACTACACGGAACACATCAATAAAGGAACATAATAATACATATTTGAGCAGCTTTGCAATTCAGGGTATTATAGTTTCTAAAAAAAGCTCATATTCCGTTT
This sequence comes from Pithys albifrons albifrons, assembly GCF_047495875.1. NCBI lineage: Eukaryota > Metazoa > Chordata > Aves > Passeriformes > Thamnophilidae > Pithys > Pithys albifrons. The sequence goes on along the minus strand of NC_092463.1, from coordinate 58,020,527 downwards.
CTGCATTTTCATACCATAATAAACAATTTTACATTAGCTTAAAAAGACAAATTACTGTAATTTCTCCAAAACATGTGAAAGGAAAATAACAAAATTATTCACTGATAAAAGTAATTAATTTGTTCTGCTACAAATACATCAGATCTACATTTCACTAAATAGCAGCAAAAAGCTCCAGTGAAAAAACTTTTGCTGATCATATCTAGAATTTGAAAGCCACAGAAATTAAGAATCATCTGACTTAAACTTGAGTAAGGAAAGTAGAAACAAATATACCTAGCAAGGACACAAAGTCACATTTGATCCTAAATTCTTATTTTGGTAATGCATTCAATATTCTAAATAAAAGTAATGTATAATATACAATTAACAATATGACTTCTATTTATATAAGCAGCAACAGTTCATTTACTATCTGTTTTTGTTTGTCTTTACCTTTATGAAACTTCTCACTTAACACTGAAAAACTAAGTATGATGAAAAAATTATACAGAGTGCTTAGTGGAACATTTAGAAGTATTCCCCAGGCATGCAACAAAATGCTTCATTAACAGCATGAAAAAGACTTTTATTATATTTAATTCTTAACTAACACTTTCTGATATGTAATCAGCACAGTAAACAAAATACCTAGAAAACATCTGCAAATCTGTAAAATAAACTAATTTTCTTTCCATTCCTATACTAAAAATGACCCAGTGCTATTTAGCATGATTTTCAGGCAGTGCATATAAACAATTTCTACATCATTAACTCGAATTCCTATGTTTCCAAATGTCTTGCAGTTCTGCTGGGTAAGCACTAGTTCGTTCATGGTGTTAAAAATGCTACCTTTTATACATCGAATATTTAACTTCTTCACTTATTTAATGCACAGCTACTGCAGCTGAAACAAAAAAAGGCAACCAGCATACAAGAAACGACCTTAAAACTGTTTCTCCTGTGAATTAAAATTTACTCTTTTTAAATGTGAGGGCTAAAACTGATACCTAAAAATGCAATTATCTACTCATTTTTATAATATTTTCTATATATATGGTATATGCTATTTAATTCAACATAACTATGCAATTGCAATAGAGTCTTGCAATTTCCTTTATGCACATGAAACAAGTAAGAATGAAAAAGAAAGGGGGAAAAAGAATCATATATGAGAGAACAAAATCTTACTAGAGCAGAGATAAAATTTCCCAATTCTATCAGACTGACTATATTCCCACAAATTAGAAACTATTCTTTCTATGACTTTTCTCACTTGTAAAGCAGGTAATAGTTCCTCCTGACCTGAGAGGTGTGACAGTCCTTCCTTTGTTAGTATTTATAAAGCATTCCTGTCTGCACATACCTGTGTGGATGGGGCAGTCCCTGGATCTGAAGATACACAGAGCACTGAAGAAGCTTTCTACAGGCAATATTTCTCTTTTCTTTTTCTTTAATTGCAATTAGAATTTTCAAACATAGACCAATATTTTATACTCAATGGGTAACACTGACTTGAGCTGGAACTTGTCGAATACCAAAGCAATGTTACCACAAGCGTTGCTGCTATGCTGGATATGGAAAGCATTCACCTAAACTGGCAGTGTGGTGTCAAACACCATTTTCCCTGTCACCACCACCACTGCCCAGCTCCATCCTCTGCATCATCACCCGGCTTCTGTCTTCTGCAAATCTGCCCAAAACAACAGGCTCCTGCCTCTTTCCTGGGAGAGAAGCCCACGGAAGCCCTTCTGACCCATGGCCCATGCACAGGTTTCAATCACTGTGTCCTCTTTCACCATTTATCCTAAAAGTTTGAGAAGTTGATCCATTTTATGTGATATCCCACAAAATGAACAAGCCAAACTTCAGAATGAGTCACTCAATAAAAAGCAAGATGCACCAATGGGAAGGCAATTACAGTTAAAATTGTTTGTAACATCTCCTGCATTCTCTGCTCAGTTACATGTGAATGAAAAAAAAATAGACTCTTTTGACACAAAGTTCTCATGTACACAGAAGGGTTTTAATAGATCATTAGCATGAGAACTTCTCCCTCTATGGATCCACGTTAAATTATTAGAAGTATTTCAGTTTTTTAATCTTAGATTATATGTGAACCAGTAACTTACATTATTAGGGTCTCAAGCCTTCAAATACACTTTTGAGTTTGAAAAAGCTGATTTAGCTGAAATTGCTTTTGCTCACTTAAGTTCTGCCTTTGTTCAAACATGAAACTGTTGCAATACAAGAAAGCAAATGCTACCTAAAATATCAGAGCATTTTATGAAAAAATACTGATTTATGATGAGGTTTCTTTTAATTTCTGCAACTCTTAATAACTGATCCAACCCTTCAGTTGCACATTTTCCATTTTATTTTTGGGAGCTCATTGGATGCAGTTGACAACAATAGAACACCAGCAGCAATCCCAGATTCTGGCTGGTTCCTCTGAGTAGGAGCAATACAAATGGTAAAACAAGCTAAGAGAATTATACAGAAAACAAAATAAGACATTTTTTTAAAAAATCAAGATACCACTGTGCAGGAAGAGAATATAAAAACAAGGCAACAACTTTATTTAAAGGAATTTTTCTCCATTATCTGAAGAGCAACGAGACTTAAGTTCTCACATCACAGTTTAGCAATAGACCTTTTGAATACAAAAAACCTGCATCACATACCACATAGTTGCTATAGCAATTCTTCATCTACAATGAAAAAAATAAGTGAACAACCAACTCAGTCCCTGTGTCAAGCAAACAGCACACCTGTAGACTGGATAAAAGGGGTTAGCACAACACACCAGCTAACCAAAAACAGCTTGGCCTTTCACAAGTCCTCACAGATATGGATGCTCTTACCTCTACTCCTGGACCCTGTTGTAATTCACCCCTTTCATCCTTGTAAATCATTCCTAATAACCTACTCCAGCTGTGATCCCACTACACACAGCATTCTGCAGAATTAACTCAAGTAATACACTAAGATTTGTCTTTCCAGATTAAACCTTGTCCTTCCATTATGACACTGCATTCCACCTCCTGCTCTACCAAATGCAGGCTAAAACCTGGCTTATGTTACTGCCAGACTGCCTTTGTTACTTCTTGTTCAGCCTCTGTCCAAAAGCCCTGCCATGCTGGAATGCAGTGCCCAGCTCCTGCCTTTATACCAACAAGTGCATTACACCTGCACCACAGGCCGGGCAACTGAAACTGCTTAACACTCGTGGCTGTAATGCTGCTGGTGTTCAGTATTCCTCACACAAGCTGCAGCCAAATAGTAAGAAGGATTCGCAGTGAAAAGAAATCTATCCTAAACTGAGAAAGCTGTTACACTGCAACCAGCAAACTCCATTTTAGCCACGCTGCTCGACAGTGTTCTGCCTTGTATACCCGTAGCTGAGTATCTAAATCAATGTCTCCTTAGAAATATATCTGTTCATGAGCAGGAAACACCAGTTGCACAGCATTTCTCAGAGTATTATGGTGTAAATTTTTGTGGTAGCAATTGTAGGTGACAGTCCCGGCACAGCAGTTGCCCACTTGTATGCTTAGAAACCAATACACTCAGTGCAGGTACCAGGCTCTCTACCAGCTGAGTGAGAACTGCAGCGGCACTGGCAAGGCACAAGTACAGCTGTAGTCCAACACCCCAACTACATCACATCAGCTTCATTCAGAAAAGAGCCACAGCACGGTGCAGCCTGCCAAGGCTAGGAAGATGACAAAATAGAGTAGCTGAAGAAGAAAGTTCACAGAGAAGTTGGAATTGAAAAAAAAAAAAAAGGAACAGGAAAGGTGCTAGGATTAGGAAAAGGAGTCGTATAAGTCATGGAGCAGGAGGCAAAAAAAGGGCCAGGTGTCTTAATGTTCATGAGCTTAGGGTGTTGTGGTGGTTGAATTTCAGGCAGCACCCAAACCTCAGAGACTCACTCACTCCCTCCCCCCTGGGAGGGATGGGGAGAGAATCAGAAGAGTAACCAAGGAAACTCCTGGGTTGAAATAAAGATACTTTAATATGCAGAGCAAAAGCCACACACAAAGTAAAACAAGGAATTCATTCCCCATTTCCAATGGGCAAGCCGTTGCTAAACCATTCCCAGGAAAGCAGGGCTCCGTCACACATAATGGTGATTTGGGAAGACAAACACCATCACCAAACATCCCACCCTTCCTTTTACTGCCCCCTCCCCCCTGCCTGTACTGAACATGGAGTTGTATGGTCTGGAACATCCCTTGAGTCAGTTAGGATCAGTTCTCCCAGCTACGATCCCTCCCAACTCCTTGTGCACCCTCAGCCTACACACTGGTGGGATGGGGTGAGAGGCAAGAAAAGACCTTGACTCCTTGTAAGGACTGTTCAGAAGTGACAAAAAAATTCCAGTATTATCAACCCTGTTTCCAGCACAAATCCAAAACATAGCCTAGCCCCATACCAGCTACTATGAAGAAACGTAACTCTATCTGGGTCAAAACCAGTACAGCTTTTTGAATTATAGACATTTGTGAATCTTAGACACACAAGAAAAGCCCACACAACAGGAAGAAGTTAAATGCAAAACACCAATAGAAAGAGGTGGGAATATTTTTATAATTTCAAGTCAGTCTCATGGTTTTGTTTACAAAAAAACCCCCAGACCTTACAATTTTCAAATATTCAAGACCAGCAATATAGCCACTCCCACACAGCACCCCTTCCTCTTGACTGCCCAAGTCAGGCATATCTCAGCAGCAAGTCCTGATGTTCTTACAGAGAACATCAGGCTGAGCACCTTGCACAGGGCACTTCACTTTTGAACCCACTGTGAGCCTGAACAGCCACCACTGATGTTTGCAAAATTATCAGCATCACATTAGCCAGCAACCTGCCGGGAAGTTTTGGGGACTGGGACAAATACTGCTTTGCACAGTCAAGAACAACACACAAAAGGAAGTCTGGCAGAACAAATGTGTGTGCTCTGCTTAAGTGTGTGTCCAAAGGAGTCAGTGCACACCACCTACATTACTCTAGAGAAGGCTGGATGTAGCAAATCAATTGTACCTACCTATAATATCATCTTGGGTTTTTTCCTTTGAGTTTTTCATCCATTCATCCCACACATGTTCATGAAGCTGTCCTGGGAAGGAAGATGGATCATCTGATGCAACTTGGCTCCAACTTCAGCTTTATTTCTGCCACAGACTTCTAGTATAACCACCAAGCCACTGTGCTTCTTCCTGCACCAGCTCTTCAGCAACTACAAACAAATTTGGTTAATCAGAGTACTGGTACTGAATTTAACATATCATGTACTGGGCACAAAATCCTACATGAAGTAAGGATGCACATTTCATCTATTTAGCTCTCCCTGCCAAGATACCACTTAAATCCCCAGTAGAATCTAGATGTTATGGAATAGTGTTTCTGGCAGTAGTTTTTGAAACTTATACACATAGTGATAATAAAGAAGCAAAGACTATAGTAATGCTGTCTGAAGCTGTTTCAGCGTTCAAATTTGGAGCCAGGGAATCCAGCAGGAGCTACTACAGTAGTTCCCCAGATACCTCCACTGAAAGGAGAGACTGCTCACAGTGCTTAAAGTAGATACTCAAAACATAACCTGTGTGTGGTTACTTCTCTGACTGTGGCTTCAGGTCTGCAAGGATCACAAAGGCTTTGCTTGAACTCTGTTTTCCACCTGTCCTGAGTGGAAAAATGAGCTGGGTCATCCCTTAAGGCATCACAGAAGGTAAACCTCCAGCACATGGGGATTCTGCTCTGCTGCCATAAGGGAAAGCACTAGTGGTTCAATACCAGCAAGAAAAAAAACACAGCTAAGAAACATCTCTCTGCAAACATCACCATTCTTTAGTTATTCTCAGTTCACTATTTTTTCCCTTTACAGGTCAACAACTGAAGATTTTAAAAGTTATTGGGAAACTAGTTGGTATGACACATGGATTGATCCCTTGAGCAGGACTTAGTGCCTCTAATTAATTCTCAAATATTACAGATTTAGGACAAAACAATTGCTATTCATACAGTGAACAGAACTGCACACACTTCAGCCACGTTAACAATGCCTGGGAAAGAATCAGACTTGTGTATCTTCAAAGCAGTTCAGAGGCATGAGGATAGGAGAGAAAAACGCTTTTCAGTCCAATCTCTCTTCCATGGGTCACCCTAGCAATGGCTTTTAATTATAACACATTAAAATTACTTAATTGTATCTTAAACTACATGCTTGGGTATAGAAATACATAACACCACATAAATGCACACATCACAGCCCTGTAGATGTATTTTTTATAAACAGAAGTTTGGTGTCAAAAGCTATTTATTCCTCTAAATATTTTTCCTCAGGATTCCTGTTGTCAGTTATTCCACTTACACTTTTTTTCTTTTCCTGTATCCTAGACTGGTAAAGTTAGAAGGCAGGATAGCAGTAAAAAACTAAATTAAAGATTCACTAGGAGGAATGGTTTATACATTTTTAAAATCCATCCTTATTAAAAAAAAAATTAAAAAAATTCCACATAAAACACCAAAACCCAAAACACAAACCTACAAAACCCCAGCCAAATAATTGCAAAAAAAATTCCAAAAATTTCAAACAAAAAATAAAATAAAATAAAATGAAACCCAACAAAACAAAACAAAACAAATTAAAAAAAGCAAAACCGGCACCCCAGTGTAGTTGATGCAGGGGAAAAGGCAGGGTGAGAGTTTGGTCTGCTGTGCCCCCATGGGCACTTGAAGGCATGGGCAGTGCATGGTCCTCAACAAGGGTAATCAGCACGCCGAGAGCAGCGCAGGAAATCACTGCTCTGCCTGAGGGATCCAAACTGATTTCCTTTAAAGACAGTCAAACTACATCTGTGTGGCACCAAGCACAGCCCCAGTCAGGATGACCTGGTTTTCTTTTTGGTTTGCTCCATCACTGGATGACATTCAGACAATGCCTGTCAGACATTCAGGTTCTCTCTCAACCTGCCAAGACATTTTCCTACCCACTCATAACAGGGGGGAGCTCCACTACCTGCTGAATAGATTTCTATTTCTTAGCTGATGTTTTGTATCTCATGATTTTATTTTTAAAGCATAAATTAATTTTTTATAAATCTTTTCCCTCTTTCCAATATATTACTTCAGGTTTTAAAGTCAAGAATATTCAGAAATAGCAACTCTTTTATAGATTAAGACCAAAACAACCCGGATTGGTTTGTTACTGTTTGGTTTTGGGGGGTTGGGTCTTTTTGGGAGTGTATTTCCTTGGGGGAGGATGGCTTTGGTTGTTTGTTCAGGGGTTTCAAATAACATTCTTGGATGTATATATCAAAGTTTTGACCACCTTATAGATACAAACAGGGCAAAGGAAAACAAAGAGAATTAGATCTATAACTAGGGTATTACAGAGGATTAAATTTTTCTTTGCCATTTTACTGGTTAGTCACAATGAAAAAAGTAAATTTGTTATTTATATACCAAATACACAAAATAAGATAAAACACTATCTGAAAAAATCATGCTAATTTCATAGAATTCAAGGAAACAATTCAGAAGTCTGGGGAATGAGAGACTAGATTGAAGGGAAGAATCCCTCAGAAAATGAGAAAAATATGGAAAGCCTGGGATGGAAAGATGTGAGCAGTAACATTCTCCTCAAATTATCTGTAAGATACATAAGGGGGAACTGAAACCTTCCATAGCAATACTCATGTAGGCTGCAAAAATACTTGGAGGACCCTGTTCATTACCTCCTATGACTCTTGAAATGTTGCTACATTTCATGCAGATATATTTTGGTGATGGGTAAAGCAATTCTATCATATACTGTGTATTAATTACTCCCAAGACACAGCCCTCTGCTCAGTTAAATACTAAATTACCCAATCTGCCACAACACTATCAAAATGTTACTTGTTCCAAAATCTTCCACTTTACAAATCTATCAAACAAAAAACTGAGACCTTCAAGTTAGGGGGTATGTACCTCTCATCACAATCCACAGCTAAAAATTTGCTTTACAGAATGACAGAATAATTTAAGTTGCAAGGGATGTCAAGAAGACACACACAGTTCAGTCCTCTGCTAGAAGTGGTGCTAATTCCAATTTTAATGAGGTTACTCATGGTCTTGTCCGGTCTAGTCTTGAGTCTCCCCAAGGACAGAAATCTTACAAATTGTTTCTCTTTATGTCACAGTGAAAAATCTTCCATCTTTTCAGGCATTTTATTCTGACAAAGTAATTTCTAAAATTTTTTTGGATCCTTTAGAATTTAATAAAATCTTATACAATAAGTATAAAAGACAAACTTTACACCACTGTTCCACAAGTTTAACTAAAAATCTAGGGATTTTTAAAAAATATTTATGTGTGCTTATGCACATATTCACAGAGAAATAATATTAAATTTGTGAACAGAATATACATTTCAGTACCTATTAGAACTATCAAACCACCTTGTTTTTTAATCTTTAAAATTAATCACATTAAGCAATTTTCAAGTAATATAATGACACTTTCTAAAAAACATCATTGCTTGATCCAAGAATTAAGTGAAAGGGAATGCTAAACACCTGAAATTTACTCTTCATTTAATTTTCTCAAATTTATTTTGTTTCATTACAGTGAAGGAGTTATTAAGTCTGAGTCACAAATACTTAGAATTTTATATATTAAAAATTCAATCATAAAGCTCCACCAAGTGGAAATCCTTAAAACTACACTAAGCAAATTCATGAACAAAAATTCATGCTGTAATTATAACCAATACTCACAAATCTAACAATGAACAACAACGCTGACTATCCATACCTATAAGGCTAGTCACATTATTGATTGGGGTGGAGAAAAGAAAGATTTTAACATCATTAAGACACTTAGTTTTCCCTCTGGTTAGATCTGCTGCTTTGAAAACATTCATTTTGCTATAATAAAATGATCTCTTGACACAGATTTGCTGCTTTAAAAGAGTCTCCTTTCTGACTTGCAGACACTGCTTTGGGCACCCTTGAGTTCCCTTTCTTAATATGCAGTTTTGGTTATTTACACAAATTAACAGGCTTTGCCATTTTAGGTAGCATAAAATTCTCGAACAAATGTGGTTTGTTAAATGTTTGCTCTCTCTCACTATTTGAAATATTCATCATCTGTGTAATTTTAACAACCTGATAAAAACTGTTAAAAGCATAGTTGTGCTGCCCAGCAGGTAGTGCCATTTTTAATGAAACCATAACTGACATAAATAAATAATCAGCTCATGAAGTATTCAAGATGTACCTCAACTTCCATAAGAAAAATTGTTTTGGTATGGGCCTGCAAAACATGCCACAACTGTTCTCATCCAGTAAAAGAATTAACAGAGAGGTATTCTGAGCCAAGGTTTCTTCTCAGAACACTTGAACTTGACTGTAAAGCACAGAAGAAGTATTTTTAACATGCAGAATTCAGAGAGATCTAAATCCACTTGGCACATTTTGTAATACAATGCTTCTCACAGCATACAACAGAAGAATTAACTAGTACCTCACTTTTGACGTGACTCTTCTCCTTCTGTATGGATGCACCATTCCAGCCTAACTGTGAGGACATTTGGCACATTCCAGGAAGTTGTTCTTCCAACACGATGGGGGTCACTGCCTGCGTTCAGAGACCACAACAGAAAGTTATCAGTGTGGTAACTCCATCATATTTCACACAGCAGAGAATCCAAGACCCACAGCCCAGACTGTGAAGACCAAACACCACCAACCTGGAGCCTGTCTATATTAATATTTAGTTAAGATCACATGAGGGCTTTTGACCTGAATTGCAGTCACCCCTGCCACATCCTCTGCTTGCATTTGCAACATGGAGCAGTCTTGGAACAAGTGGGATTTCTTGGAGATGAAACAAAACCTGAAGCTGTGCTCCAAATGTCAGCAGAGATCTGGTCTGCAGGACAAGATAGAGCTTGTTCCAAACACCTAAACCCATGTATTGCACGGACATCAGGTCCTCAGCACCCACTGCTGTAACCTGGAGACATGTTTTATAGACACATTTATACCACACCACCACATCTGCTAGCTTAGACAAAGCCTTGCTTGTCTCAGTCCTGCAGCTCCTGTTTGGTTTTGCATTTCCTTGTTCTCATTTTGTTTTCCAACCCTTAAGTTCCCACAATCATACACAGAACATCTCAAGCTTTGCTGGAAACAGCTGTTGAGAAACAACTGCAAATTCTTTACAAACATGTTAAGAAATATAAAAACTGCTTTCCAAAATATGAGTCAAATTACCTCAGGTTTTGTCACTCTTAAGTATTAAAATAATTTATACACAGTACAGATGTACTGGAAAGAAATGAAATACTATTCCCTTACCATGAAGAAGAAATGCTTTCTGTATCACCACTCAGTAGGCAACACATGAACCTTACCTTAAAAGGAGAGCAGTAGATGACCCAATTAACTACAGTTTAGTTAGATTAACATCAATGCAGAGCTAAATCATGACAAGATAGTCTATGCAAAGAGAACTAGAGGATAGCAGGATAATTAACAATAAAAGACACAGTCATGAAAGTAGAGCTTGAAAAAATTTCTAAAATATAAATATTACAAAACTAACTGATAAGGTAACTGGCCATGGTCTGTAACAGATGTGACCATGTGAGATTTTGTTGAAAGCATGGGATTCCTAGAATGACGTCTGTCATGCAAAAATTAATGAGGTTCACCACAAAAACTGAAAATCAGTGAGGAGAGATCACACCAAAATATGCTACAGTGGAAACATTTATGTCTCAGTCTCAGAGATTTTCAGCCAGTGTTACTGTTTTTATCAATGACTAGAAAAAAAATTGATAGAGACAATAACACTGGTAGCAAACTCTCTATAACAGAAGTCATTGAATTGGACCCTATCTGTTATACAAGTTACCTAATCCACTTGAATTCTGATATTACCAAATACAAGTTGATATCTAAGAACAAAAGATGCAGATCAATTTCAAGATGGCAATCTCAGCCTAAAACCTGTGTCTAATTACATTATTTGGAGTAATGATTAGTGAAATCCAGAAAATAAATTCCTAGAGCCAAACCTTATTCTATACAAATAGCAGAACTCCTGAGGAGACACAGTGGTGAGAGTGAAACAGTGCAAAGCACTGAAACCACACCCTGTACATTGCTGCCTGAACAGTTATTTCTGCATTTCAAAAAGTCAAGAAGAAGCTCCCAACAACTCACCCACTGTGGGAAAGATGACTCCTGCCCATAAGCCTGAAAAGGCTCTAATCAATGTGCTTTTTCAACCAGCAGAGAGGAATTCATCAGAGACCAGCAGATATTTGCACAGGGAAAAGGCTTCTAAAAAGCAATGGATCTTTAATCAAGAAACAAGAGACCTAATCAGATACAGTCTCTGAAAGCCAAAGTGAGGAAAACTCTGACTAAATAAGAATAACAGCAGCAGTGATTAATTATTGCAACAGGACTCCAGGACTCTTCATCACCAGAAATATTTCTTTCAGAAAGACTTTTTTCTTCCAAATCGAGTTGCTATAGCTCAAGGAGGAATTACAAACTCCATGAAGATTTATTAATCAAAAACGACTGTTCCAAGTGACACAGGTCAAGCCATTAGAACAGAAGGGTCCCACTGGTATTTAAAAATCCAAGCATCTATGGCAGGACCCTATTCAAGATCTGAACTTCTCACTCTTTAAACATACCTTGGTCCTACAAGCATTAGCTGGTACATGTCACTAGGCTGATACTTGAAATTCCGGTTAAAATATGGTTTATTTATGCTCATTGATGCACTTAAAATAATTTCCAAAGAGCACAAGCACCAGGCTGAGTGATCAGAATAATGGCTGTTCATTTGTAGTGTTTGTACAGGTTTCTGTGATCCTTTTTACTCATTTGAATCAAACTGAATGATTTCTGCTTACCTGCAAGGAATATTTTTTCAAGCATTATAACCCACCCTGTGGTAACACCCTCTCTTTGTTTTGTTCCATGGGAATATAGTGTCATGCTCACAAATTCACACTACGATCAAACAACAGCCTTCAAAGAAACTGCCGTTGTTGCATTCAAAACAAAAATTCTTTGCAGAGTGCAAGGTTTTAAAACAAGCCTTTGTGACCAGTTTGACATTTGTTTTCAGCCTAATAAAAGTAATTTCTGACCACTAAAAGTTCATGCAGTTAACTTATGACAGTAAATGAAGAACCAGCTGCTACAGGGAGCCTTCCTGGTCAGGCACATTTCACCAGTACTCCTCAAGACTCTCTCAGCTGCACCCAAGTGAAACATCAGTGAAGGCCAAGCTGTTCATTCACAGTAAGGGCTGTTTGGAAGGCAGCATCCCTTCTGTGGAATGCCTGAAATGCATTAATGTGCATAAGCCTTGTATAATAAATGAATTATTATTATTATTTCCAGCACTTAGAGCATCTAATTGCAGAATTCCCAATTTTGCCCTCCCTCAGATGTGCTTTGTTTGGAATTGTTTATCCTAGCAGCTATCAAAGTGACCTGTATTTACTGGCCACATGGTATCAGACTGCCATTATTTTCTGTTTAACTGCATTAAGTGAAACAAAACACAAGTTAAATACTCTTTTTTCCCATATAATCAGTTAGAATAACTGCAACAGAAAGTTATTTGCATCATATGGTATTTCCTTTACCCTCTCAAACTCTCACCTACATTATGTTTATCCACCTGTTTTAGAAACACCAGAAGCATTTCAGGTAGGTGAGGCTGTGGGTTGAGCTCCAATCTGACAGCAGCTGGTTTGTTGTTTCATGTAAATTCACAGGTGATTTTTTCCAATCAGACAGAATGAAGGGCAATGCCCAGTTTATTATTACTGTGCTCAAACACTGCAAAAGGCATTGTCAATAGAGTTGCCAACCCCCTGTGGTTTTTTCATTGGCAGTCAGAAAATGGCTAAGTATGACCAAACCTTGAGCACTGAGACATGCTGAGCACTTACTAGACATTTTGGAATTAAAATACTGCAATTAAAAACAACCTTAAACAACATAACACTGTAAAAATTTTATACAAAGGAAGCATTGGAGGCAAAAAGAGAATAAAATTTAGTCTTTAGCAAGAAAGGCAGTACCTCAAACAATTCACCTTTTTTCAGTCCATTCAACTTGCACAGACTGGAACTTCACAAAAAAAAAAATTTTTCCTACCCTACAACACAGGATTTGGATGTTTCACAATAAAACTCTTCAAAATCAAGAAATGTAGGACATCTAAAAATCATGCATAAAATTCAATCCCAGATTCCTAAGAAGGCCTCTTCTGCAGACCTATTGTAAGCAAAGCCATTGAATCTATGGAACAGAAGTGACCTGAAGAGTGCTTCAGTTGCACCTACTGAACTGTGTATTTCTGGTTCTGTGCTGCCTTCCTCCCAGACAGCCAGTCCTGTCTCCTCTGACCTGTCCCCTTGCCCCATTATTCTGTGGTGTCTGTGTGGAACGAACCCCCTTCCGTGGGAATCATCTCTGTTTATAAGAGGGCAAAACCCTTTCAATTCTCTCCACAGGCCTTGAGGAGATGGGCAACAGCTTCTTAATGCATTTCATTACATTCTTCATTAGACAAGGAAGTAATTCCATGGTTTTGAAATCAAATAATGTATTTCTATATATCTTTCATTTCTTCTCCCACTATCTCACCACATACAGGCTCTCTCTTTTATTATTATAAATCTGTCACTAAACAAAAAACCCCTCCATAGTATGTGAAGACAAGTTGCCTAAAGTCACTCCACACAATAAAGACAAATATCTCAAGAAAAACTGAGAAGTTTGCTTTTGTCAGGTTTACGCACCATGGTAAATAAATTCCATCTTGCCAGCTACCAGCAAGGGTTGTGATTTTAGCTTATGGACACAGATCTCAGAAGACAAAAAAACCCACCAACAGCAAATTGAAATATTCTTCAGGTGAAAAAACTAGTGAATAACTTTACTCCAAGCATGAAACTGTCCCTTTGAGCTTAGATTTCAGAAAGCTTTGTTTATTCCACTTTGGAAGTTCAGTCCTACCCGAGTTACTCCCTGTGAAAACATAAATTGAGCCCAGGAAGCAAAATAGACATTCCATTAAGTCCATTTTATACACATTGCAGTTCAAAAACATTTCATATTAAAAAAAAAACACTTTTAAACCCCCACCAATCTTGCTGTTCCTACATGCACAGAGGTGTTTGAGGATCTGTGTGCTCTGCACATGCAAGGTGTAAATACCATATTGCATACAGCTCTCCAGCATGCAAGGAATCTACAAATAATGAGACAGACATTTGGCTAAATGCAAAATGAATTTTTCAGGTTTTCTTTACCTACAAAGTCAAAGCCAGCTCATATAATACAGATTTCTCCCCAAGATCCATAACTGGAACACTCTTGCTTCAAATGAGAGCAGGCTGATGGGAAGTGACTTCAGGAGTAATCCTGGCTTTTAAATGCCCCCTCTGCAAGAACACAATGAACTTGCTGTGTTTCTAGGCAAGCTGTAATACACTCTTGTGTGCTTTACACAGATATCTGTAAATTTAGTACCACATTAAAAGCATTTGGTTTCCCAGTAACTTTTTCAGGTGTATTGTCTCGATAAAGTGGTTCATCTGTTTTTTCAGACATACTGTACCAAAGACAAATATGTATTTTGAGTCTCTCCACCTGTTGTGGTTTAACCCCAGTCAGCAAACAAGCATCACTCAGCCACTTACTCACTTTACCAACAGGACTGGGGAGAGAATGGGAGGGGCAAAAGCTAGAAAACTTGGGGTTTCAGATAAAGAGAGTTTAATAGGGAAAGCAAAAACCATGCACATAAACAAAGTAAAAGAAGTAATTCATTCACTGCTTCCCATGGGCAAGGCACATCTTCAGCCCTCTCCAGGAGAGCAGGGCCCCATCACGTGGTCTCTGGGAAGACAAACACCATCACTCCAAACATCCCTTCTTCTTCCTTTCTTTCTTCCCCCACTTTATATACGGAACATGATGTTGCATGGTCTGGAACACCCCTTTGGTCAGTTTGGGTCCTCCCAGGCTCCCACACACACTCAGCAGCAAAGGCCTTGGCTCTGTGCAAGCCCTGCCCAGCAGCAACAAAAACAGCTCTGCATCATCAACCCTGTGCTCAGCACAAATCCAAAGCACAGCCCCACACCAGCCACTGGGGAGGAAATTAACTCTACCCCAGCTGAAATCAGGAAGTGTCCCTCCCCAGAAAGGGTCCTTTTTGAAAACCTGATGGCAATACATGAGTGCTACTTATAGAACATCCATAGCAAGCTAAGGAAATCAGTACAGGTGCAAGGAATTCCAGTCACAAAAATACTGGGGTTTGTATTGCTGGGTTTTAAACTAAAATGTCTGCCATTTCCATTTTAAGTCAATGCTTATTAAAAAAAGATACCCAAAAAGCAAATAAAGTTGATCACACTCTTTCTGGAGAAACAGGAACAGTGAAAACACAAGAAAGGACTGAATGTATCTTCTTTAGTAAAATCTGCTTTTGTCTGAGGACTATTAAGATCCAATCCAAGTTCTCCAAGTGCAACTTTTTTTATTTATATGTCATCTGTATCAGGCTCTCAACTGTTTCTTTTCTAATCCTATTATGAACAAAATGGAATGGCAACCCAAAAATTACACTTACCTCTTGTACCAGTAGAGTTTCATTTCACTTTTCACTTTTTCCTTAAATGTCACTCAACAGCATTCAGACTCCAAACTGACCTTTATCTTTACACAAATAGCTTTTCTTATCAGCGGCAAAATCACTACATCTTCCACACAGCTGATCTGTCACTGTGTTTGGAATAATCCTTTACCTTAACATTTGGTGCTGACTATTAATAAATTAACAACTAACAGGAAAATAATTACCCTTTCACCTAGGAAAACACTGGTGGCCACCACAGAACGCTCCCTCAGTGACACCGTGTTTTGCCCCGTGTAATTGATGCACAGGCGTAAGGGGATACTCTGCACTAGCTGTCACTTCCACACACACACTATTTGTCTCCACATTATGGCAGAGCCAATTGCCTACTGCAAGGATCTTTTTGTTTTCTTATTAGAAACAACTCTGCTTCTAATGTCAAACTATTTCTTTATTGTGACAAGAAAGATAAACCTTTTTTTTTCAAATTGCTCCAGATCCTGGTGCTGTAGAATATTATATTACATTTCATTTCCAGACAAATATGAAGCTTCAAACAAAAGCCAAAAAATACTTATTTCCAGCTTGTATATAGAATGCCTGTGAATGAAAATTGGCAAATCTTCCTTGTCTGTTAGTAGCAAATGCATTGTAAATTATGGTGCATAGAAAAATTCAGCATTTCACCTTGCATAAGCATATAATTCATAGAATACTGCAGATGAAGGAGCGGAGATCTCTTTTCTCCACCACCAATAAATTAACCTCCAACTTTGTTTGATACATCTGCCAGCACAGTGGTGAACTGAGGTGTTGCAGGCGCCATTGTGATGGACTAAGGAAATGCTAAGGTCTGTTGCTTTACCTCATCAATCTGGAACCCGAATGCAGCTTTCCCCAAAGGTTGCCTCCAAACACATTCCTGAGGAGCACTGACTGGTGACCAGAGCGTCTGGCTGGAAAAAAACAAGTTATGCAGCTCAGTAACAGTGTTAACAGCTCCTCACCAAGACATGTTACCTCTTTAAGGAAATCTTTTCATCAATACTGAGTAAGGGATCACTGATCCCTCCCTACAGCAGATAAAACAGTCTGAAAGCAAGGCTTGTGATTTCTCTCCTTTTTTAATTAACAATGTAGTATTTTCACATGGTGAATTTTCACAGTTTTTCCCTTTCATTGTTCAGATTCTTATCGAGTTCAAGAATCAGACTAGACACAAGGTAACGTAACCAGTATTGCTGCTGCTTGCCCACATCCTTAACATAAGCAGTAGAAAGTGCCACAAAAGGATATTCCTTCCACAGCATTTAAGGCACCATATGGAGCTAACTAGCAAACATAGGTTTTATTCTCAGCCTGTTCAGGGACCCTAGGGAGCATCTTCCTGCTTCACTTTCTTTTTCCACAGCCTAGCAATGACAACACTTGCTTTGTTTCACAAAACTGTAAGATTTCTAGTAAGAAAAAAAAAGAAAAGATGGTAAAGAGGACAGTATAAATGTCAGTATAAGGAATTTTTTTACTGACAAGAAGATTTAGCTGAGTTCTATCTACAACAGAGGCTAATGACAACAAACGTTATTTACAAAGGATAAATTAAACTGTATAAACTGTCACTGAATTATCTAATTGGCATTTTCTCTCTCCCAAATGCACTCCAGATTAAGTATGTATTCACAAGGTCTCTTAAGTCTTTAAACTTTTTAACTCTCCGAAACATTGAAATAATGTGTTTACATCAGGATTAATCATTACTATAATTTAATTAGCATTTGACAAGAATTGATTTGGCAGAACTTTTTCCCTTAAAAATAGGAAATGGCCATAAACCAAGGGAATGGCCATAAACTAAATACACTGTTTTTTCTCTCCATCTGCTTCTGGTGAGATGCATTCTTCAACTGCTAATTCAGTCAAGATCTCAGCTTCATTTATCCAGTTAATTAGAGTCAGATGCCGACAACATCGAGATTATAAATCAAATCTGGGTATGCAGGCAAAAAGAAAGCTGCTGCTAACACCAATGTACATGTTTGGATTTCTTACAGACTTACACATGAAAAGAGGATAAACCAGTAGCACACTCAGAGCAGAATTACAACTAGATCCCGTAGAAGAGGTGTTTAAAAGTTAGGGACTAAAGCACTAACCTTGCAAACACTTGGATTCAACATCCAGATCTAGACCTCACACTACTGCCAGGCTCCAGAAGAAACTCAGGCTGGGTCTCCTACTTTTACTGGCTCCAGCTGGTGTGTTTGATATTAAAAATTGTTTTCCACCTTCTTTCAAAAAACAGAGGTGTCAACCCCTGTATGTTGTGAAGAGCCTGACCACCCAACCATTTACTTGGGATCCAGTCAGCCCCAAATGCCCCAGATTCAGTGAAGAAAGGACAGGTTGGGGCACACAAAAGTGTGCAATTCTGGTATCTGCAGAATTTAAAAAATCAAATGGTGTGTGCAGTCTAGATATAACTGGAATAAAGCAGCACTTGTGCTGCGATTTACAAATCATAGTTTCATTCTTGAAAACCCACGGGCATGATCCCACCTAATCTTCTTTTTGTGCCTTTTTCTGTTTACTCTAAGGGATCATGTCTGTGTCACTGCCAAGGAAAGGCAATAATAATTAATACTGAGTCAGATATTACAAAAGGAGAATATACTACTAGTGTAGCTCCTTCAATGTGCTACATTTATGCTTACATGGACCTAGAACTCTGAACAGATTGAGAATATGTCACAATACCAAGAAAGCCTCAAAACTAAAAGAAAAATAGTTCAGTATATAATATTCTCCCTACAAAACAAAAAGCAAACAAACTAACCCTTAGTTCTAGAGCACAGAACAAGTTATTTCAGAGCATAAAGATTAAATGGGCCCTTGGGGTTTCTGTTGAAACCATATAACAACCTTGAGTATCAGTTCTACAGTGATCTATATGCACAAAGCACACACATTGTTAAAGGATATATAGACTCCTGGGTCACTAAGTTCAGCCTCAAACTACCAAAGTGTTTTCCCATATCTTTGGTCATATTCCATAAGGAAGATTCTATTTCTTTTCACTCTGCTTTAAAAATACTCAGTAGTACTTAAATTAACTAACTACAATCCAGAGGCAAACAAAAAGTATTTTTCAAAATTTTTTTTGCAGGTAGCAAAGGACTCATTTTAATCCTTCCTAAACTTGACAAAAACTCTGCCCATGAAAACCTGCACTATAGAAGGGCATTCTTCAACTCACATTCTCAATATATCCTTTCTCAAGGTCCTGCAACGTTACTACATTTCAAGTCACAGAGTATGGCCTTGACAATATTATCTGCCCACAGAGACAGTGATTTTCATTCTACAGACTAACAGCCATCTGTCAGAAGCACAGGAGCTGAACACCAATTCTGGGGCTCAGAATCAACATTTTTGGCTTTTGAGCATCAAATGCAGAAGTTTTAGATACTCACCCAACTACAGAGCACACAGGTGACAGGATCAGGAAGATCATAGCAAAGGGTTGCAAGATCACTTTTACCACATGTGGGTAACTCAAAGAGATAATGTTGGATACTTTAAGAAAGCTACCATGCCTTGAAACAGCTGAAGAAGCAAAAAGCAGACTCAGACAGGAAATTGCAGGGTTTTTCTAAGTGCCCCAATTCCACACTGATACCATGTGGCACTCCTATCCCATCTTTCTCTGTACTCCTGTTGACAGCAATTCATCAGCTTTACATAAAGAAACTTTAACAATCTCGGGCAGAAACATCTTGGCAATAACAATGAAAATCTCACCATTCATTCTGGCAGGTAGCACAGACATCTGTTGTTCAGGTGCAGGACTTGGACAGCTCGAGCAAGAGAACCAGAACAGCAGCCGAAGGGAGGAAGATGAGAGCAGGCCAGGCAGGAAGAGGCACCCTGGGATGTGGCCACACTGGATGTGGCACAGTCAGACAAAGACCAAGCAGCCTCAAGAAAAAAAGTGCAGTGGACTTCAACTCTCTCGACTGGTAAGCCTTTGCCTCCACAGAAAATGCTGAGCCTTGGAAAGAGTAGACACAAACAAATACCTATGTGAACCATCCTTTCTCTTCTGGAAAACTTGTTTCTGAGAATTTTAGAAGGGGGGTGTCCCCCCACATTGTGAGCTGGTGGGATGTTCGAACTCTCAGGTGAGGTACAGCTTATGGACAGGCCACACAAGTACTTGGCAATGCTGAACTGAGGCCTTTCATCCTCATTCTTCAAGGCAATGTGCCACAAAACAATAATATGAACTGGTGACATAAACAGACAGCCCAGACTTGTCCTTAGCACATTGCTGAATTTCTCTCCATTGGTTATGCACAGAGCTTAACCAATGTCAAACTCTCTTACAAAAGCTTACATGTAACTCATGTTTCCAAAACCTTAATGTTTTCAGGCTTTGGTAGGAAACAAACACCTCAAACTATCTTTTCCTTTCAGTTACAAAAGCAAAGATCATAAATTATTTACCCTCAGCCTATCCGTAACATTAAGTCACAGTGAGTGTTTTCACCAATGACATCAAGTTAGTTGGGGATTTTGGTGATTTTGTTTCATCACGTGTGATCTGCAAGTATCATCTGTAAGGATTTGGTTACATCATGTGTGATCTAAAAGTATCATCGGTAAGGATTTGGTCTACAAGTATCATCAGTAAGGATTTGACTTTCTCAGAGATGGACTCACACTTTAATAGGATACAGCAAAACTGTGCCACAATTAAACTAAATAAACAGGAGGCAAACAACTTTGTTTTGACCTGACTACATGTTACATGATCCAAGATAAGGGAAAAGAGGCACCACATTAAAAACTTCTATCCTCTTGCTACAGCTATTTTATTTGTCTTGGGTATCACAAGCAAAGTGAATTACCAGTTTCACGCCCTTTGGGTTTCTATTCTTATTCTTGAATAAGGATTTTTACACTTTGATACATCAATTATGCTCCAAATGGGAAAATGTTTTCATATGAGCACTGCTCAAATAAACACATTTTTCAATCTGGACCTGAATTTTGAATCTCACAAGTATATATAAATATTCTACTTTTTGTAAAAGCATCCAAAAGTCCTAGATGTTTACTTCAAGAAGCCTCACTCTTCCTTAAAGTAAAATCTTATTTTCCGTAGTATTTGACAATTCACTCAGACTTCAAATTTTATCTGTTCTTTATAAAATGTACATACCAGTTTTTAACAGAGTACCAACATAAGATACAAAACAATATCCATTCCAAGCCAGAAAATTAGCTCATTTCATACACACATTCTCTGTCTGTGTCCCAGTCCCTACAAGGCAAACATACAATGTAATTTCCTGCAAAAGAAAGCCTCTAAAATTAGTCAGGCTGACAAGAAACTCAGATTAGACTTGGCAGAATGTTCACAAAGACCTCGCCAAATTGGCTGTTTCTGATTTTTAATGAGACCCAAATTCATGTTTGAGCCACTCCAGTTGAAGCAAACCCGTTTCTGTTCCTTCCCACAGTGTCACAAACCAGGTTGCAACAGCTGATCTGCAATAAACAGGTCCTTACTGAGGTGTTCTAAATATTACATATAAAAGTACAGTTACACTGATATTTAGCAATGTCCACAAAAGCTCCCTGCTGTAATCATACTTCTCCCAAAAAAGTCACAAGTTAAAATCTTCATGCTCACAAAACACAATAGTTTCAAAAATGAATCATCAGAGGATGTAATGCAAATGACAAAATGATTCATGCAAACCAAAATTATTTTCCATGCAAAAAAAGAGGTCAAGGTAAGACATGGCCTACACGTGCTGTAGTTCTCTACAGGACATAAACATAAAAACCATGAAGGAAGGGTGCAGTCGACACATCAATATAAAGTATTTTAAAATGCATTGGAAAAGTCCATATGTAAGTGTATTTCACTGCAGCCATGGATAAACTAAACTAGGATTTTGGCAATCATGAAAACAATCTAGTTACAGCTATTACTTTGCAGATTGTAGCCTAATGGAGACAAGCTGGAAATCTCGGTGGATGGAATTGCTCTGAGGGTTTCTCCCCAGGGCTGGGAAAGGCTCCCTCTGCGCCATGAAGGAAGGATGGCTGGAGACCAGGAGGTTCAGCAGCAGAAAAAGCAAAGTTTATTTGAGTGCCTCGTTTATATAATCTCAGGCAGGGAAGGTTCTGGAAGGGTGGGCGGTACGAGGCTTCCTATTGGTCAAGGGACATGCAAATGAGGGATCAAAAATGGACCAATAGGGTAAAGGGATGGGGCATTACAACAACCAATGATAGAACAAGGATACCAACCAATCAGAGAACAGGGATAAGAACCAATGAGGATTCAGAACTTCAACCAATGGAGAGAAATGGTGGGAAAGAAACCCCAAAGGATTATGGGAAGAAGAAACTTGGATAGGGGATGACTAAGGGAAAATACAATAAGGAAGACATGGTTGTGACACACTTTTTATTACACCACATCCTTGCAGACCCAGTGTAAAATATCATTATTAGGGGCATTGAGATTTGTAGAGTTTACATCCTCGTCGACCCAACGTTTGTAATACTCTTGCCATTTCACAAAACCTGGGTATTCTCCCACAGGAAACATGTACAACCCTACTGAAAACAAGCTGGACTCACAATTCACTGCATTTTGGGGTTATGTCATGTTTTTTAGCTTACAATATTATAAGGATTTAACTAACACAAGGCTTTAATTCATCAAACAGTTTCACTAGTCAAGCACAAAGCATGCCAAGTCACCTTCTAAAAGACTGACAGAACATGATGATTGGGAAGGTTTAGTTTACAAAAGTTTTATTACTGAATGCTACTTTGGGGGAGGCAGGAAATTGAGCTAATTATGAATTTGCAGATATTCTCTCTTTTTGCACTCTAGCCTTTTCTGCTCTTACAATTTGCCCTCTTTTCATTTGAAATTACATTAAAGTGATCTAACTTGTACTACCCATGACTGGGAAGAGGAGATATCACCAAATTCTGGAATCCTCAATGCAGAGTTTTCATAGTTTGAGATTTTTGCAGGGATTTGAGACAGGGGATGTGTGATATATGAACTCAAATCAGTAACATTTCAGTAGGCTTGCTTTATTTTCTTATTCTTTGGTTGCTTTTCCAAGTGAACACAAGAGGGCACAGCTCCTGTGAAATCTCAGGCTGTGTTTGTATCCAGTATATGCCAAATTAAAATCAGTTCTTCCTATATGCAAAGCAGCCCCCTGTGGAAAGCTCACATGCTAAAATAAGGCAAAGCAACAGTCAGGAACTCTTACACACAAGTAATTTCAGCTAGTATATGAAAACTGAAGTGCTCTAAGTAAAATAACATAAGATTACCACATGGTAAATATAAATCAGGACGTCAAAAACAATGTATAGCATGCACAGGTTAAAGTCTCTATTTTGGGAAATCTGACACTGATTCAACTAACATCTGAAGATTCTGACTATAAAGCATCCTGGAAAAGGAAATACAGAATGACTCAGGAAAAGGATCAGTCTGATAAGAATGGGGAAACAAAATGAGATTATAAGATTCTTTCTTGTACTAATCCTTTGAGACCAAGTTTATCAGTCTATTTTGGACACAATGATTATTAAAAAAAATGTCAGAAGTTGGAAGACTTACTAGTTCTGTACTCTACAATGGTTAATCAGATGTTCCACTTTAAAATAATGTTCTGTGCTCTAAGATAATCCAAAGTTGTTTAAAAAAATATTTATAAAAACTCTCTAATGGTCAATAACAGAATTAGACTTGTTAGAGTCATAGAATCATTTAGGTTGAAAAAGACCTGTAAGATCACCAAGTCCAACTGTTAACCCAGCACTGCCAAGTCCACCACTAAACCATGTCCCCAACGGGCACATCTAAATGCACAAGCAACTCTTGCTTTTTGCACATATTGACAATTCACATAAGCAATGAACTGCTGTCTCCTTGATTTACAAGCACCTGTCTTCATGGGGAAGAGAAAGCCTAAGGAAATTCACTGTGAGGTCTGCATGAAAAAGATGCAGTCTGAAAAGCAGCTCACAAGAAACATCCAAATGAAAATAGGGGCTGACATCAGCTCTGCAGTGGAAATCTGCTCTAAAAATTACTATAATATACAGGTATGATTCAATACACATGCTGCAGTTTCTAGGATACATCACAAATCTGAAAACAGCTTTAGCTATAGGATTTAAAACCTCTTTTACACTGTTGATCTTTCTCTTGAATAAATATTTTGCTTTTGCTATTAAAATTTTAAAAAGCAGGAAATGGACTGGAAGGACACTCCTGTCATGGCATTACTGCCATGGTTCAAGTCTCAACAGGACTTTAGCATGGCAATGATCAGCATCTAAATACTTTACTGCAGGTGCTCAGATATGTCTCAAACTCCACCTTCCTCCGAGGTGTGACTTCCTCACATCCCAAAAACCCATCCTACAGTTCAGATGCCCAGGTTTTCTCATTGGATGTAGATGACTGATTCACTTTGCTTTGAAAGTAAGCCCAGTGAGAACAACATGCCTTATCCAACAGCAAGCAGGGTGTCCAAAACACCTCCTTAGTGAAAAAAATTCTAAACAGCTTCCACAAAAATGCCCTAACCACTGTGCTGCGGACGGCAGCACAATGAAGGAATCTTCCACCTTTTCCAGAACAGCACCCTGACTCACACACGTTGGCATCACCAGAAGCAAAACCTAACATTTTTCTCCTCCTTTTTGGGTATCTTTTTATATCAGCAAGTGCACTGTGTGTGTTCATCCTCAGTATAAAAACATAACTGGAAAATAAAATGGTTCTTCAGCTTGGGTAAAAACGACAAGCAGCAATTCTATTATGTTCAGATCTGAGAGCAAAAGGTGAGCAAGTTCAGGAAAAGAGAACAGAACACAGAGATGAAGAAATAAACACATAATCATGATAAAAGAAAAAATTGCTCCTTCCTATTATCAGCCTTAATGTATAATTTTAATCAAAATGAAACCAATTTCAAAAAGCTCAGCCCAACAAAATACAACTTTGCTTTTGCCTACTTCAATGGTATCAAATGAATTCATCATAGAAGCAGAATTAAATTTCAATTCTTTTCAGAAGGAACCATTTCAAAAGAAGTAACAGGCTTTAAAAGAAAGCAAAGAGCACATCGGTTGACATTAGTTTCTGGCTCCATTCTCTGAAATGTTATATGTTATCGTGCACATGTTTGTTTTTATCTGTCAGTGTGGTTTATTGTTAGGGAAGTGTAGTATCAGCTGTCTCTTCCCTGCCATCAAAGCTACTTCATTAAAGTTAATAGTGTTTGACTTCCAGAGGATCTTTTTCCAAGGTAACACAAAAAACCTTCTGCTCATCATTATTTTTACAGCAGTAAAGACACAAAACGGATGCAGTACCCCCTTTACCTTTAAGAAAAGAAATCCATTGCATTAATTTGTTGAAAGCATTTAAGAATTCTATTTGTCATGTATGAAATTACTTCATCTGCAAGCAACCAGAATGTTAACCACACACCATCAGATGTTGGAACACACTGAATTAATGAGTATCTGCCTTGGTTTGTGAAAAATCACTGTACCAAGGTTCCCATGCACCTGCATTGATGTTCACTGCCTTCTGTCCAATGTTACTCCTTAATGGTTGTAATTACTTGTGTTACTGACATGAAACATTCAGCAGCACCCTGACTCCAGCCCAGATGAACACAATATGATAGTTTAATTAATATTCTCTCAATCTTCTTTAATTAAGATAAATTAATTTCTGCTTGGTTTTAACTTGATTATACTTTGAGAAGTTATGATATGCTGTATAACTTTAAAAACTTTTTCTACACTTCTAAAAACACACTCCTTTTCATGATACTGTCACTGCTTTTTAGTCTCTTTACACTTATATCCTTCCTCATATCTATTTTCTGCAAGATCTGTAACTACACCTGGTTTCAAGAATATTACAAGAACTACACCTAGTTCAAGAACTACATCTGATTTCAAGAATAACTAACTCCAAATAACTGGCATTAGGGGGAGGTGAGAGGGAACTGGCAATACTTTTTATTACTTTAACTCAGAATCACCAATTCTGATAAAATCTGTTATGCTAATAAAAAGGCTGTGGGAACAAAACAAAATTATCATCAAAGTTTATGCTGAAAACTTTATTTAAAAGCTACTTATGTAAATATAATGCCTCTGCTTTAAATAAAGATCTGTTAATTTTCATAAAACAACTTATGGACAGAGTGTATGTGTCTTAATGTAATACACATGTATCCTATCAACAGTAAACACACAAACATGACACAATAATCAGGAACTTGTTCCTGTATAAAACTAATAAAAGACAGTAATCTTCAAAAGATCAGCACAGTTTCAGATATACTAGAATGGTCTGGCATATTTACAAATATTTGTTAATTCTAACAAATATTTATCAGGTCAAATACAAGAGGACCCGAGTTCAAATCAATTTTACTCCACATAAATCATGCTCTAAAAATCTTGCACACCACAATAACCTGCAGGAAATCATAAATAGAAAGTAGTATTTTATGCACTATTAAAAGGTGTCAAATCTCTTAAAAGATATTACAATAAAATATTATAGAAAGAGAAAGGATTCATCTAACATTTACAGTGGTAGAGTAAGTGTTTTATAAGTGACATAAGTGATATATATATATATATATATATATATATATATGTGTGTGTGTGTGTGTGTGTATAACAGTAAGTTTTTCCATGCAAATGCCACTTTAAACATGAGAAGGAATTTCTTCTCAGTCATTTTCCACCTGAATAATCTCAATACCATCTTTTCCATACATACCAGTACATCAAGGCTATTGAATGTATTTGGGAATGCATGAGGGCATTTAACTGCTAAACTGGCATTGCTGAGGAACAGGACACTAGGGCAGGGTTGCACACATTCAGAGAATTGTAGCCTGCTTTTAAAAATACGGTCTGTTTCAATGTGCTCTTCATCTTAATAAATATAAACATATGTGTGTGCATATAAAACTGTCCTGTCTACCAGAAAATCGCGTCAACCGAAGTGTTACAGAACCAAAGTCCAGCAACAACATTTTGTGACGGAATCTGAGGAGCATTTACTTAACGACCCCCTCCACGTGGGGAAATTATGTGAAATTATTGATAGCAATACGATAGAAAAAATAAATAACTACGTATGTTGCGTGAATCCGCTTTAAAAGCTTAAAAGTCTTAAAGATTTCCCCAAAAAAAGCACGAAAGGACGCACCTGTGAGCACGGCCAGGGAGGTAGGTGTTCGCGCAGAGCCGGTGGCAGCGCCAGAGGGAGCAGTCGGGTCACATTAGCGAGGCTTGGGACCCTCCTGGCGGGGCTCGAGAGAGGTTACAGAACCTCAGCCTGCTGCAGAGGCTTCTCTGAAACCCCCCGACATGCCTTCAGACAAATATCTACAGAAAAATTAAAGCTGCTTTCATCCAAACCCCCGCCCCAGAGCACAGCTTTGGCAATTCCACCCCGCTGCCCCACGCGGGGTGTGCAGCTCCTCCATAGCAAGGCAAGAGGAGCAGTGACAGGGCAGTCTGGGGGCTGCTTTTCCCCTCAGTTGCGACATCCAAATGTTTGTGGGGGCGAGAGAACTTCTGTGCAACTATTTCATTCTGGTAATACAGAAACACGGCAAATCAAGTGAATTACAGAACATCGGAGAGTATCTGTGTGCTCCTGCACTTTGATTCATTTCCAAAGCTACCAGAAAATGCTCAGTGTCAGCTTTCCCTCCATCCTGATGGAATTAGAAGGTTGCGGTGCACACTGAAATACTCTGAGAGGAATTTATATGTCATTGGCGCTCAGGAACTTACTTGTTTTATTGGCTAAAGCGATCCTTTTGCAGAAATTTGGAAGACCCTCAAGACAAGTTCGTTGCCACAGTTTACTGTGATGCTCTTCCAGATCAGCACAGCTGTAGCACTTCCTGTGTTTGCTGTCTGGAAACCACCTTTGCTGACACCCAGCACTGTTCCCTCTTTAGAGACTCTAAAAGCTTCATATTTGCAAAACATAGTTTTAAACACAACCACCTTCTGTTGGTGACTGGCAATCTTTGTCACTAGGCTATTTCAAAAAGAAAAACTTGAAATATAATTACCATTGTAAAAGAAGTACCTAGATGCCTAAAGAAAACTGATTTTAAAAAAAGACAAACAAAAGCAAGCAAATACATTAGAAAAAATAGATGTGAAGTAGTGAAGCAGGCAGCCAGAGTTCACTTCTTATCCAGAGTTTCAATCAATTAACTATTTTCTATGTAACAGATAAATTTCATGTAATTAATTTACACTATTATAATATTTAAGCCTTCATAACAACTTTGAGGAAGAAAACTATAAATTACCAGATGCAAAAATTCTCCACCCAGTGATTGCTCTTACTAGCACTTATTCCACTTCACAGATAACTTTATAAAATAAATTCATAAGCACAAAACCCCACCCAAATTCCACAGAAGCCAGTGTGACTCCCTCCACAGAAGCATGTGAGAATTTCACTGACTACACTGCTCACCACACCACAGACCACAATCCATCCATTAGCATTTTGAAAGCCACTAAAACACTAAAGCTTCACACTCAGGTAGGATACTATAAAATAATAATAATAATTAAAAAAGTTTTAAAAAACCCCACCTTTTTAATTCTTACAATCAGTTTTACATAAGCTTTTTCACAGATCAAAAGGATCACCACCCCAGCCAAACCTTAAAAGTACTACTTTGCAGCACCTGCAAGCAATTTTTATCTCCAAAGAATTGCTGAAGTTAAATTTTGCCAGCTGAAAAGACCATGATCATCATTAAAGGAAATGCAACAAAATCCCTTAAGTGCAGCAGCATCTGAACTGCAGGTCCAATAAATCAGCCAGTTAGTTTAATTATAAAGAGCATATTTATAGTGGAATCACTCCAAAAACATTACAGATAGGCCAATTAGTTACAGGCTTTCCTCAGAATAAAGTGAACATAAGCTGTATTCTTACTTCTGTAGGGTACATGAAGATTTTCATCTGGAAGAAAAAATTTAGTCATTTAAATTCACATTCTCCTTTTTGTTTTTCACTTACTGCACGCTGTTGCTAACCAAAGGAAAGATTTAAGGGTTTTTAACCAAAGTATCTCTTGGAAGTTCCAAGTAAAGCCTTGACAGGGCCCAGCTTGCCAGGAACTGCTTTCTACCAGTAAGGAAGGAAATCTATCCAGCTTTTTTTCTTTCTCCAAGAAAAAAAAATATGTTTCCTTTGGAATTTATTTTCTTTTCTAGCAATTCTGTGTGCTCACTGCCCAAGGCAAACACACACCTTTCCCCAGGGACAGGGAATTCTCCAAGCTCCCCGGGGGCTGTGGTGGCAGTGGAGCCCCAGCCCGGGCAGGGGTCCCTCAGCCATGTTCCCACTGAGGATACAGCCAGTACTCCAGGGCTGGGGCTGTGCCTCCACCCATGGCACTGCTCCCTACATCACCCACGGGTTGTTTCTTGGCATTTTCTGTGAGGAAGACCCCATATTTTGTTCAGAAATACCATAGCCTCCCATGGGTATGGACCTGGTGCTAGCAGAGGGAGGGGGAGCACAGGGCTCACTGCCAGAGTGGGCTGAGGAATGGCTGGGGGTAGGGAAAAGGTCTTGACCTGTGAGTGTGTGTTTTAAGGAAATGTGCAGTCTCTTCAGGCCTTGCATTTGACCTCCTTACCTCAGGAAAATGCTACAATCTGAAGACTGCCCATTTATTTTAGAGGATAATGTGTTCTAAATACATGCATCACCAGTAAAATAGAGAAATAAAATGAGCATGTTCCAAACCATCCATGGTACAGTTTCATTTCACAGCAGCCTGGATGTTACTCTGCAGCCCTGACCACTCCATGAATCCAGCTCATGTAATGATGCTGACAGCCCTGATGTGCCTACAAAGGAAAAAGACACTTGTTTTATCTCGATTAGATGGTACAAAGGAGGATTGTCTACACGCTGTCACTTGATCCAAGACTAGTTTTAGCCAACAGCGTGAAGCAGATCTGTGGTACATGGTTATCTGGAGTTTTCTTCCCTATAAACTATATTGTATCACAGTGAAGAGTTTGTACGATCTGATGAGAAACGGGCGAGTACAACAGAGCAAGCCTGGCCTTCAGGGAAGTATTAGCCCTGGGCAGGTTATTAAAAGGGTCTCTGGAGCAGAGTCACAAAAAGAGGGGTGAATTTCAAAGGTAACTCAGCCCAACAGAGAGCAGAGCAGGAATGACTTCACGTAACTGCCAAGCAGAATATGGCTGACACTCAACAATGCGAAAAAAAAAGCAGAAACATGATAAGAATAGAAAGGATGTTCATTTTCAAGCAGAAGATAAGATATGGAATAAAGTTCATTCTCAGAATAGTGCAGAGAAAGGGTTTATGGCTACAGTAAGCCCAAATCAGAAGACTCCTTACCAAGTTGTTTAAGTAACAGGGTAAACTGAGCCGCAGTGCTCACTGTACACAGTGGGTGCTGCTGGGGGTCCTGACACATCACTGGGGATTCTGGCAGCCCCTATTCTGGTGCTGTGATAGAATTCACTTCTTATATTCTTTACAGGGCCATCTGATTTTCTCTACATGGACATTTATTCCTTCCTTTATATTCTTTTACTTTAGTCATTCTGTTTTTAAGTCTCCCTCAAGAAAAGGTAAAAACCACAGAGAGGGTGGTAACTGTGTAACCTCTTACATACAAATGATGTTAATTTTTCTTCTTTTTTTCATTACATATACATGATTTCTACTCAAGTACTTCTCAGCCTAATGTTGATCATTAGTTAATACACAGGAGAAGGAGAGCTTGAGAAGGTAGAGGTGCTGAACAAGAGCCAGCTCAAGGAGAGGACTCCTCACTGATTAGTGTGGCACTCCCTACAAAATCAAGCGGAGAAGAAGGAAAATGGCTTGCCAAGGCTTCTATGACCAGCAAAACAAGGCAGGGAAAAAGGACTGGGGACCATATTATTTAGGAAGGGACAGGCAAAGTTGTACATGGTTTTCAAGCCAAGGAAAGAAAGTTGAAGTACAATAAAAGTCTACTAGAAAAATTTGTAAAATTATATTATTTCTTACAGACCTATCTGAAAGTATACAACTTTCCAAATTGATCTAGGACTCTCCCAAAGTGTATGGAGCTTGTTATCAAACCAGGAATGGATATGAATAGCTGTAAGGAAGCTGGTATTGCAATTGCAACTTCATGGAAGCATTGCATGTTCACATACTGAGTCTCAATTTCACTACCATTTCATCTTCCTTCATGTCCTTGGGCAAATCACCTAATCTTGGCAGGTCTCTTTTGTCTACTGTAATGCAAATCTATCGGTAATATTTCCCCTTGCCTATTTTTTGTCAAAGCAGACAACAAACTCTTCTGAACAAGGACAGCCTGTTGCATAAAAGTGGTACAGTAATAAAAATAATGATTCCTGACTTTGTTTTGGAGTGCAAATTCTCTGTTAAGGAGAAATATCCAGGTTTGAAAGACTTGGTGACATTTGCTGAAGCATTATTATCTATGGGGATACACCAGAAATGACCAGAAGTTCATTAGTCACCTTTTCAGGCTGTGAAGATGTGTTTGATTAGTTACACGTGGAAAGGAACAACAGACTTTTCCAGTGCCCCTCTGTCCTACTGGTCCTTTCATATTTTTCTCCCACTCTCAGCTTTGTTTCTTTTTCCATGTTGCCTCTTATAGTTTGAATAACTTCCCATCTGCCACATGCCAAATCTCCTTTAGATCCTTCCTTAAAACCACTTCCTCCTCATAGCCTACTTATGCTGATATTTTCACCAAGACATCTCCATTCATTCCCCATCTGAACTATTGTCCCATAAATCATATTTGTCTTGCTTAGATTGTCAGCACTAAACATAAAGCATGTCCCGGACATTCTAGCAGTCATTGCTAGTCTGCTGCCACATGAATGATAGCAGGGCCTTGTATCAATTTCTGTACATTTCCCAGCAGGACAGAGAAGAAAAAATAATTCAAAGAACTTCACAACAGCCCTTAAGGCTTGTCTCTATTACACAGCTGGGAACAAACATTGCTTCCTCCTGTGAACTACAACTCACAGCATTATTAGTTAACCAAAGGTTAAATGTAAGTAACAAATGTTTGTCCCTATTACATCCGACAGTTCCTTACAGATATACAAACATCTCAGCAGATATTTGAACGTGCCTTTCCTCTTGGTTCTGGAAGTGAATGTTTCAAATTACATGGCAACTGAACCTAAATAGAAAAAATAATTAGTAATCCTTAAAAGTCAATAACAAATAAGAAGTGTTTAAAATTTGATGAGAAAATTCTGTTAAGGGTTTTCAAACCTAATTTTGTCAGGTCATATTTTGTCAACCAGCTTTCTATTTCAATTGTGGAGATTAATGTTTTTTTCCACGAAACTAATGCCAAAACTTTGACTCACTGGAAATAAAACATTAGTTTAAAGAGCTGCTCATTATCATTTGTTTTACAGCAAAAAATAAATTTCATGCATTAAGACATAAACCATTTTGTCACATAACAGTATGTTGGAGAAGACATGGAAGGTGACCTGTGCACAAATAGCTCATCCACTGTTGCCAAATTCCCAACTACTGTAACATTTGCACAGTTTACATGGAAAGAGAGAAGTTTGGTTTGCTCAGACTGTTGACTTAGGTTAGGCTTCCTCTGTAAAACAGGGATCACAGTGCATGGCTTGCAGGAGTGTGGTGATGACTGACTGTCATTTTCCTTACCCACAGTGTGCAGGACACTCCTCTAATATCAACAGATAAAATCCTTGCACAGGTCACAGAGGTTCAACAGGTTGTAACTATAAAGTAATGAGCATTTCTTGGAAGTACCTCTGCATTTTCAGCATGTATTGCTGCTGTGTGAAAGACACTAATAAATCCCAAGGTCACCTTCTTGCCTGCAAAGACTTTATTCCCACAAGAAAACAGCAAAACTTGGGACGTTCCAAGCACTTCTGGCAAATGGATAGGAATGGGTGGTGTCCAGTGTCTTGCAGGATAAATTCTTGTTCATTTGAGATCAAAATTAAAAACTACTTGAGCACTGAGAAACTATAGCTAATATCTAAATGACACAAGGAAAAAAATGGGAACAATTTGTTTAATACATAATGATATTAACTGTCAGAGTTGGAATATCAAAAAATCATACAGGGAATTCTTTCAAATTTTTTAAATACTTACCTGCAAATTCCCCTGTATTGTCCAGAATGTGCAGTGGACAGCAGTTGTTATTCTGAGGCACATTACGTTGGGTATATCTCCTTTTATACTGCATTCAAGTTTTATTCTCCTTTTTTGTTTGGTTCTTTGGTTGTTGTTTTTTCCTAGTGACACACTGTTATTGCCAATTCTACCCTCAGATCAAATTCTTTTTTCTGATATTTTTTCTCTGCAAATATTTAGACTCATTCTTAACCTACTGGAATGGTATTTTTGGCCATGGGGATGCTCTAAAATGACAAAGCTGGGAAGGCACTGGCAGATAATGCCTCTGCAAGTGGGGACAGATGTACTGCAAAGGCTGGGAAGCTCAGGAATCAGAACTCCCAAACCCCTGTGGGTTTGATGCTCCTTACTTTCTCTAAAACATCAATTCAAATGCAATGCAGAGCACATGTAAACAATATGAAACATATTTCGTAATGTTGATGCCTCCAAAGTTCCTAATGCTGGTCGTGATTTTGGTTCTACAACCTGATATAAAGATTGGGATTTTTCAGAGGACAGATGAGTAGTTTCAGATAACAATATATCTTCCTTTTAGAGAACAATACATCCTTAGTGTGTCTCTATTTGTCTACTCATAAATGGAAGCATCCAAAGTTTCTAGGTGCTATGGATGAGTTGGGCATGTCTAAACCCCCTGTGGATTCTTACACTGACTGCTTCTTGTTCCATGTCCAGAAGTGTTCAGTTTGGAAATAAGAACCTCCCCTTTCTCTGCTGCCAGCTTTCCAAGTTCACTTGGATCTTCATATTTACAGGACAGGCTTTTAATGCTTTTCAGCCTTTTCACGCTTTTCACATTATTGCAGGCAATCATTTTTCAGGTACATTTGTGAGAGCTCACCACCTTCACCATTTTCAGCCTCTCTGGTTCCAATTCAGGAATGCTCTTCAGCAAATCCATCATTTTGAAACAGAGTGTAGATTACAAACATATTCAACAATTTTGTGAATGGGAATGATTTCTTACAGACCATACAGCTGGAACCTACTAAATATGCCATGCAGCACAAGAAAGAATTATGTCCAGTCTTCCCAGGGTTAAGTGTTCTAGGAAAAAGCACACACATGCAAAACAAACACACAAACAAAACCCCAAAGCAAATACATTCTTTAGAAATAAATTTGCTGATACAACTGAAGGAACAAGTTCCTTGAACGAGCAATTTTACATTGCCATTTTTGAAAGTCAGACAGGACGTGAACAGCTGAGTGAAAAAACAGTAGTTACCTGAATGCAGACTTTACAGAACTGAGAGTGAAGAATGAATTTTAAAGAGACTGCGTCAAGGAGACAGTAAGATTTTGTTGACATTGGATGTTCTCCCACCCTGAGCAGTAGTGAGCGACATTGTTGTTAGGAACCGGCACAGGCGGACACAGGCGCAGTTAGATCCCATCTGTGCTGCCTGTGAGGGAGAGATCCAGTGCCTGGCTCCTGGAGAGGATGGTTACAATCGAGGAAGATACTGTTTACATTTCAGCAGCCTGTGTATTTTTCCAAAAATAACTATGGTCACCATCATCTGATGCCAACTGTGCAAATATGCGGTAATTCCCCCCTGAGTATAGCAAAGTGTTTTAGGATCCATGGTCCCACACCTTTAAACAGTGGCAATACTCAGAGTTCAGGATATTGTACTGAGCTCATCGTTCGTTTCTCGATTCAATCAAATCTCCTTTGCTGAAGTTACTCAACATTGTCAAAGAAATTCCAGCGTACTGGTAAAGCTCAGAGCTGTTACCCCAGCCGTCTGCTCTGGCTTGCTACATGACACAGAAAATATTTCTTGTAACTGATTAGCAATAGATTGTTTTTATAACAGTGTGTTTCTGTACACATGCCCTCCTCCAATATCCCTTCCCTATTCCCAGGACAGAGATACCAACTCAGTAGTCACAGACTTCTATATTACATCAGAGAGCCTCATTAAATCACTGCAGACACAATTATCTTTTGTATCCATCAAACCATGAAAGGTTACCTGAGTTACTAAAAAATTCCAGGCATGTCTTCCTAATAAACAACAGTATAGTGATTAATTGCTGAAAGAATCTGGTGTTTTAGGAGTAGCTTTTATTTGGAAAGTTTAACATACTCATTTACCAGACAACTGAACTCTCCACTTCTCACTTTCTCGGGTCACCTGCAAGTACTAAAGATTTATGTGAGCAAGAAATATTGTTACTTTTTAACATGGCAATGTTTTTTTAAGCAACATATTTCAGATAGAGATTTAGCTCCATGATGCATACAAAGAAAGAGACTTTGCCTTGAGAGGATTTGGTATGAACTGGGTCACAAAGGCAATTAAAAGTCGTAAACCAGATGTATTATGTCTGTTCTATCCTTTTCATTTGTGTCAACGGGTGAAATCGTAGCATGGTACGCCCTGGTTCATTTTGTCATTCTCAAGCTAGAAATGATGAAAATAAAAAAGCAGCTCTCTTTCTTAGCATTGTGAAAGACAGTAATTTTATTCCACTTAAATGAATGATAAAGCTGAAAAGGCATGGATGTTTTTACAGATTCTGATTCTATACAGTGCATTCCATAGTCTGTGTTCACTTCAATTGTGACTAATTTGTTATCTTTTTTATCCCATGGTACCTACACATAGGATGAAACATGTAAGTAAATCCCACTCTGAACACTGTGTTTTCATTCACCTGTGGAATCCTTCGTTAAAATTACTGGTTCACTTTAAGTACACACTTTGACTTTCACATGACTGAGCTGCACTTTCAATGTGCTTTCTGCTTCCATGGAAGATCAGTTAAACAGCAAAATAAGTAAATCATGTGTGTTGCTGCTCAGTACGGATTTACTCAAGTTAATTATATTTCTGTTGGTTTTGGCTAAAAACTAATGCTACAGTGTTTACTTTAATAATTTGAAGTAAGCTCCGAGCCTCTTTAAAATCACACTCTGCAGAGTGCAAAAACTGTAAACATTGCAGAACAAGGATTCCACTCAAAAATAGATTCATTGCTTATTTGCCAACCTTTCTGCAGATGGGGGAGGATTGCTGTTCTTGTGAGGTATCTTTGTACGTAAGTGCTGGTTAAACTGTGTCAATAACTTGGTGGCACCGTGCAGCTGGTGCTGTGGCATCATTCCTAATTAAATGCTGTCTTTCAGAGTCCACCCATTGTGGGAGAGTAAGAGTCTTTTTTGGCCTCTTTGCTACCTATTAAGTTCAAAAATTACCTTATATGTCTTCTTCTCTGCTTTAGTCCCACAGAGTGTCTGGCTGCTCAAGAGATCCCCAGAAATGTAGGATGTTGTGGCATAAAGATGTTGCCTTCACTCCTTCAGGTTTCCTATGTTGCCTGTGACACCAGTCCCCAAGGCAGGGCTAATCAGAATAGGGGGCAAAGATTTCCATGGCTGCACCTCAAAAGCTCACCTTCACTAACCATCTGCTTCTTCCTTCAACTTGCACTGTTTGGGTCACCCTTGTGCTCTGATCCTCACCTGGTGGACTCTCAGAGTCAAGCTTGATACAGCATTTGGTGAGGGGTGAGGGGAAATGCCAAATGTCCCTAAATAGCTTACTTTCCATAGCCAGACAGAAATGTGCCTGTAATTTACTTTATACTGCCAATACTTTTTGTAAGAGGAAATTGTTGGGGCACTGGACATTATTTATTTTCCACTATATTTTATTAGGTTATTTCCTGTTTTTCTTCCTGTTCCTTTGCTCTGTCTACTTTGGCAGATTGATTTTCTTCTTGCACTTTCCTTCCTTTTAGCTTGTTCTCCCAGTCCTACTCACCACCTACTCATCCAAATTTTCTGGACATCAGATGAATCTTAGAAAGTAGATCTGACCAAGGATTCCAACATTTAAAATATGAATAAAGCTTTTCAGCTGGTTTAAACCTTCAGGCTTGCCATTAAATTGGTGTCCAAACCTACAACACAGTCATTTTCTCAGTGATTTTTTTTTGCATATTAATTTTTCCTCTGAATTTATTTCCCCCAAAACTTATGTTATCCCCTGTTTTATCGTGCTTCTGTTCCCACTAAAGTCAGTAGGATTTGATTCTTCCACTTTCTATTTTAGGTATTAGCATGTTCCCAGAGACCCAGGAACCTTAGTAGCTTTTTGGCATTTCGTCTGGGATTGGTAGAGGGGAAAATACTGGGAAATAGCACAACATTACTGGTACCACCTGGTGAATGTTGAGCCAAACAGGACATTTTTGGACTCATGTAAGTAAGCTTAGCCAGCCTAAGACCTTTATTGCTGAACACAATCACCTTCCTCCTCAGTTAATCTCAGTAAAGTGTAATTATATTAAAAAACACTTACTTACAGAAGAATAAAATATTCAAGTCTGGCCTCCAGCTCCATCTCTGTCCCATGCTGCAGACTTTATTGTCTTGTTAAGAAGTGAAAATTGTTCATTGCATGATCAAAATTAACTGCATTTCTGTGATGGTGAATTTTCCAACCTACCAGCTCGCAAATTTCTAGTGAAATGTTTCAGGAAATGAGCCCCTCTAAACTTATGTGTCCCTCTGGACTGAGATAGGTTGAACAACATTAGATGCATCTATACCTTGGGAACAGAGATCACTAAGTTCAACTCACAGAGAAATAGCCCCAGGGGAGGTTGGGCTTATTCAGGGTAGCCAAAGGCCACAGCCAGCACTGCAAAAATTCCAAAATTTGACATATTTAAGCTATTCATTTGAATTGCCAAATAGTCTTTAGACATATTTTTAGAGCCTTGAAGTGGAATTGCTCAGCAGTTAATTTTACTCATCAGCTGCATTGACACATGTTCAAGGAAGGCAGGAGTGTCATGCTATTCTTGCAATATTTGGTTATTTCTTCCATCAGAAAAGAAACAATTGGATTAGTATTTATTTTTAGCAAAAGCATTACTTTTGTCATAGCTCTTCAAAATAAACAAAACTACCACAGCACACTATTGATTCACTTCAAGAGCACATCAAACAATTGAAGAGGCTTCCCAAAGTGTTATCACTACAAAACCCAAATGAGGAAGGCTCATTAATTTTAATTACATATTTAGCAGTAACTGTGCCCAAGCCATCAAAACTGGAGAGGGAAACTCCTCACATTGCTTTCCTAATCAGTTTCTAAAATGTTATCTAAATTTCAGCATTTGTTAACTAAGCACAAACTCGATAGCATTGAGGGGAAGCAATACACTCAAAAGAGATTACAGAGACAAGAATATGCTGATACTAAAGGCAGTGAAAAAATATTTTTTATGCCAAGAAAGAAAAAGCTTGGGGTATGACCTGGAAATTTGAACACTTGAAGAACAAGGGTTCAGCATTTTTTATTTTTCATTTTTGGCACAATCCATTCACTCCAATTTACTGCTCATGTGTTTGGACACAGATTCAACTGTCTCCTGTATCCAAGGATAATGACCCAGCACTCCAGTGATTTAGAGAACCTCAACTCTGTGCAGCCTCTCAATCAGTGATGGGCTAATCCCTTAATGGCCCTTTGTGTCTTCCCAATGCATCCTAAGGAATTCTGCAACACTGATTGTCCTGCACAGAATTATGTGCACTTCTTCCACCCTTTTTATCTTATCAGGTAGCTAATTCCCACAAATGATCATGCAGTTTCAAGTTGAAGATGAAATTGCAATTGAATCATAAATTTGTCACTCTCCAGACAGCTGCTAAGTCAGTAAAATCTTGATCAAGTGGGGATTAGTCACTGGATTGAACAATTAAGACCTGTGAGTGCATCTGGCCCTCTGTCAGAGAAATGTTTATTGATCAAAAAAATCGTTTATGCAGAGGTTTAAAATGTTATTAATTCTTAAGTGGGGTATAATCCTTTATCTACTATATTGTGACACGTAGCTAACTATCCCCCTAACATCTTGCTCTGCTCAATTGAGTATTTAAACAATATTAATCTTTTGAAATAATGATGATTGTGAGCCTTTATAAATTACCAGAGCAGAGTACAATGAGAGATGTCATTTACAAAAATTGTTTCCTTCCACGACTTTAAAAAAAAAAAAATGTAAGGGGAAATAGCCTTTCAGATCATCACTTAATTTTAATTAAAATGTTAGTATACATTAAGCAATATATATCCTAACTAAGAAAAGAAATGTTTGTTGCAGAGAACTGTCATAGCTGCATATTTCAGAGTTCTATTTGGGAAAACAAAAATAGGCACAATGGGATACTGGGGTGTTATTTTGCACTGCTTGTCACATAATGGAAACAAATAAAGGAGATAAGCACTTCCCTCAAGTTAGTGACCCCTGTCCAAAGCTTTCTTTTGTAGATACTTTTCCCATTGTACCACATGTCCATGTTTTACTGAGATCTATTTTTGTTAGTTTTATTGTAGGAAGCAGTAGATCTCCGAAATGTGAAATGCTACTGTTCCATGGCTGTAAATGTTGCACCTTTTCATATTTTGAACATTGAGATAGTTTCTTAACTACGGGTGTGTGGATTATGATTCTGGTGGCTCTTATAGTTCAGTTATGGAGTTTTCATTGTGTTGTCAACCAGAACTTGGCTATGAAGAGTCAGCACAGACTAAAAGCCTCCTCTCAGGCATATTGCTAAAAGCAGCACTTTTTGGTCGTCTTTGTTCTGACTGAGACCTCAACTAATAAATCAAAACTAAGTGATTTAAGATATAATTCACTAATGATATCATGAGTGTCTGCAGTCTTGTTACCTGACGGATTCAGTGCCTGCCAGGTCTGTAGTAGGTGCTCGTTGACCAAGCTCTTCCAGCACCGCCAGGATCAGTTTTTCTGATTTATCTGGTGTAATGAAAAAAAAACCAGCATTCCTCTATCTGTAGATAAAACTGTGATTTGCTTGCCTGGTGGAAATCTCCATGTTGCACTTGTTTGTTATGAAAATGAGTCACTGGAATTACACAAGAGAAAGGGAAAAATTGAACTTGCACTTTCTGCAGCCCAAATGCTCTCATTCCATAGTTCTGAATACAAGACTTCTTTGTTAAGCAGGGCTGTACCCTTCAATCCCTTTGCTTTTCTCACAAGATACTGAAACAAAACATTCGGTTTGGGGTTTGAGAGAAACATTTTGTTCAACTTGACATAACACTTTTCAGCATTTTATTTCTTAAAAAAAAAAAGTCCCCACAGATTAAATGCAAATGTGGCCCAATGAAATTGAAATTTGGAATGGATAGAGAATATTGGCTGCCCATCTGAAACATTAATTATACCCTTAATTACCTTAGCAATGTGCTTCATACTGCAGTGTTTCAGAGTTTGCAGCACGTCAATACCACAACAATGCATTAATCCCCCACCAGAAGATGAGAGGAATTAATGTGATGGAGCAAATTAGTATCTCCTTACAGAAACATGGAGGTGGTATTTTCCCTTGCATAGTTACACTGAGTAGCACCAAATGCAATGTCATATGTAGTAAACAATCATCATAATGTTTAGCTATATGAACTGTTAGCAGAGGTGAAAATATAATTCTGTCAGCGCAAAATTACATTCTATATCTATAAAACACTTTTTATCCATCACTTGTTAGCAAGTCCATGACTGGTACAGACTCAGTGTAGAAATGAAACAAAGTATGATTGAAAAAGTTCTTAAGGAATAGTTTAGTCACGCAGGTACTTATAAATGTATGTACACTCTAGTACAAATATTGGCTGGACTTAGCACTGGGA
Organism: Pithys albifrons albifrons; assembly: GCF_047495875.1. Taxonomy (NCBI): domain Eukaryota; kingdom Metazoa; phylum Chordata; class Aves; order Passeriformes; family Thamnophilidae; genus Pithys; species Pithys albifrons. Next base: position 57,979,813 of record NC_092463.1, on the reverse strand, counting down.
TCTGGTGAAAAACTTCATGATTAAATTTCCTCAAGAGGGTCCCATCCATTTCACAGACATTTCTGCGGTCCATCTCACATAAGGAGGCCTCAAACTCTGATTTCAATGGCTCACTCATGCAAGCCAAAATTACACGCTCAAAAGTACCTTTTGCAGAGTCCCTGGAGTGCTCAACTTGCACTGAGCTCCAGCACAGAGGAGGGGAAGCTTTGGTCACTGTCCAGTCAAAGGTAACACCTGCAGGGTGGCTGAGCCCTCTGGGGCTGCTCCGTGCTGGGGCTTTGCTCAGTGCTTGGGGCTGAGCCACCTACACCTGCTGAAACTGGAATGTTTAAATTTGCGTCTCCATGGCCAATTCTCCTCCAGTGTCACACCCCACGTTTGCCAAATCGCAGCTGAAGGGGCCTTTGCTCTAGAAACGCAGCCCAAATTCTTGAGACAACTGTGGGAGAAGACCCAGGTTTTGTGAAATGGCAGGAGTGCTACAAACACTGGGTCGACGAGGACGTGGACTCCACAAACCCCAATGCCCCTTATGTTGATACCTCAGTAGTGTAATAAAGTGCATCACAACCATGACTTCCCTATTGCATTTTCCCTTAGTCATTCCCCACCTAAGTTTCTTCTGCCCACAATCCCCTAGGGCTTCTTTCCCACCGTTTCTTCCCATTGGTTGAAGTTCTGTATCCTCATTGGTCCTTATCCCTGTTCTCTGATTGGTTGTTATCCTCGTTCTATCATTGGTTGTTGTAACATTCCACCCCTTTACCCTATTGGTCTATTTTTGATCCCTTATTTGCATATCCCTTGACCAATAGGAAGTCTCATACCACCCACCCTTCAGAATCTTCCCTGCCTGAGATTATATAAATGAGGCCCTCAAATAAACTTTGCTTCTGACACCGAACCTCTTGGTCTTTGGTCATCCTTCCTTCGCGTGTGCAGCTCATCGGGGGCTCAGGCGGGCTGGGCGCAGAGGGAGCCTTTCCCAGCCCTGAGGAGAAACCCTCAGAGCAATTCCATTCCCCAAGAGACAACCAGGCTGAATTAGGGTGATTCCCTCCATGGATCAGACAGAACATTCCCCACACTAGGCATTGGCTTTCCATGCAGCTCAGAAGCAGAATTGTGTAAATACTCTAAAATTCTACACTCATGGGTCACAGTCATTTCATTTTGCCCTTGCCTGCGGCTGATTAATGCAAATTAAATTTCATGCTAGTTGGCTCAAGCAATCTGTGCAGTGCACAGAAATCCTGAGTCTCCACTAGAAGGCAAAATAGTTTTCCCCAGTTATTAACACTTTCAGAAAAGGTCAGGATTCTAAATGCACAGATATAAAAGAGAAGAAATAAAAAATTAAATCCAAACAATCTTTGATTTGAAATCATAGTTGAAAAATCCAGCTGCACTTATTTTTTTGTTCTTCAGTTTAGCTATATATCTTAATAAAAAGATGTAAAATCTAAAACAACAGCCTTGCCTTTAAAGATGGATCTCTGCAAAAAGAGCCAGGAATGTACTAAGATATTTCCAGCAAATGGCCAAGTTAAACAACACAAATAGACCCAATTTCCCCTGACTAAAAACAATGTTATGTACTTCATGATTAGTCACTACATTGCTTCTGAAGTGACTTCAGTTTTTGGGTCAGTATTTCAAGTGGTTCTGAAGATTAGCTCACCAATATCTTCTAAAATTAAATGCTCATTCCAGGCAGGGGAGGGACAGGTAAGAAAACCCAACAAAACCAACAAAAAAACCTGCACTAGGTTTCTCTATCACCTAAAATTTTTTTCTACTTATATAATTTAAAAGTCTTACCATGTTGAATGCAGCAACATAAATCAGAGGTTCTGGAATCCAGCTGAACTATAAAATATACAGAACATAATCCCAATATATAGATCTGCCTGTAGTCTTGCTACCAATGGGACAGAACACCCTCTAATTGTACACTCATAACTAGGTATACTAAATTTGGAATAATCAGTGAGTTTTGAATCTCAAATCAGCAGTTTTTTCTCAGGTAAAAGTCTTACTTGCATTCACTTCATGAACATGGGACATTTGTAAGGAGGCATCTAAGACTGCAACTTCAGCAGAGGCTCATACTACTAGAAGCGTATTACACTATATTACATTTATTAACAAGGGAAAAGAATGTTTTAACTGGCTGGTCTCAAAATTCATGGTTAATTGTGAAATTCAGAGCCTTGAGCATTTTTTTGTTCCCCATAGTACCCAGTTTCATTAAATACTCCAGTGCTATTACCAATTACATTGAGCAAGTGTCTATTAGGCAAAATATTTCAAGATGTGAACCCTTGAAAAAAAGCAGTATACATTTTGCTGAGGCTACCCCTCAAAAAATTGATTTGGATCACACAATTCTTTATATGATTTTGGATATCTAAGTCCATACAAAACTTTCTGTAATCTAATTATATAAAACAGAACAGCACATCAAAGGAAGAAAGGTGAAGTCTAAAGGCTCTTCAATTACGAAAAAAATCACTTTATTTCTTTGACGTTATTTAATGAATAATTTTAGTTCCCTCTGAAATGTTCACAAAAATATTTGTTCTCTAGGCAAATGTCACCTGTGTATCTATGAGGTTTAAATTGTTGTGGCTCTATAGTGAGTATTTCTCAATAGCTGAATAATATTATCAAGGTATCAGCTGCCTCATGTTTGTCACTGTGGATCTGGAATCTTCTCTTGTCAGCTGACTGCCTTTAATTCAGACCAAGCTCATAATAAAAGACTTGACTGAAGGATCAGTGGTTGATGTGAAGGGAGCCTGGGGAATTCATTTCAGCTTCTAGTGGCTGCATTCTCCACATGAACAGCCACGAAGCACAAAAGCCAAAGACTGGGAGGGCAGGAAAAGCAACCTGTTACCTCCCCACAGAGGGCAAGTCTAGGACTCTCCAAATGGATCTGAAGTGAAAAATACCTGGCTGTTGCCTGGTCTCTGTGTTGTGTAGCTAAAAGCAAGGCCCTGTCACTTGGGGCAGGAACATTTCCCCATCAGTGCGCTCACTTGTTAATAGTTAATGATTTGTTAAGGAGACAATGGAAATTTCTTCAGTGTTTGATTCAGCTTATAAAAAAAAGGAAGTTCTGAAAGACTTAACTATTAGAGCTGTGTGTGGTAGATGAGAATGAAAGGGTTAAAAAAGTACTCGTGGGCAGCTATCAAGCAGCAGAGAGTAGCAAACATACTGGACACAAACAGGTGATAAAAGGTGATAAGCAAGATGACAAAATTAAGAAAATAAAGAACACTGTTATAAAGATTTATAGATCAGCTAAAGCAGAGCAAAATAAATGATAACAAACACTGATAAAAAAGAAATGGGGCATCAGCCATATAAACACGCAGGAAACTTCAATGCTTCTGTATAGTACTATGACACTGCTCTGTTTACACCAGCATTGACCTTTTGCTCTCAAAGAAGTTTATTAACCATCTTGGTCTTCCTTTGTGTTGCTTTACTCATCAAGAGAAAGTTGTACAGGGTTGATTCTGATGAATGGCTTTTTCAGAAAGTCAAGTTATCCTTGACTAGATGCAGATGGCCTAGTAAAAAATGAATGCTGCCAGCAGACATTGTCTTTATCAGTAGTAAAAGTTCAGCAGGGACTAGACTTCCTCATCTCTGGCCAGAGAAACCCAGCCTTCTGTTTCAGCACCATATCACATATTGTCCTAATGAATTCTTGTAACACACTGCAGCCCAGATAAATATGCTTATATTAATGTTTTTTGGCAGTCTGGGGCATGGTACAGAATTGACACAAGTGTTTGGATTCTGCCTGCAGCAGACACCAGGAATTTATACAGCTTAGAAATACTGAACTGTTGTTAGGTTGTTTGTCCTGTGCAATGACCTTCAGTGTTGCAAACTGCAGCTCACCCTCCCCAGACTGGATTCACAAAAGCAAAGCCTGGAGCAAGGCACATTAAAATTCTGCAGCTCAGGGCTGATGTGGAAGCAGGTCACTCACTAAAGGGTTTCATCCACTCTACAACAGTACCAAAACTAATTTGAAATTTATATTTCAAATGGACCAGTGGATGTTCGCTAAGGCAAAATTCATTGCAGGCAATTCAAATTCTGCTGCCATGTGACCTTTCCTTTCATTGATTCTCAATTAATTCTTCCTTCTAATAACAGAAGCACACACCTCCACACTTCTGAGGTAACAAGCAGCAAGTGGTTTACAGCACACCACTCTTCTGAGCATGAAGCACATCCCAGGCAGCCTCAAGGACAGCAGGGGCTTTGGCCTTTGAAGAACACCCCAGGCACACAACCAGATTTTTGAAACTCCCTCATTCTCAATAGCTGCCCAGATTCACTGGGATAAATGCTGTAATTATAATAGCAGCACACTGCCAGACTCGGGCTATGAACTAAATTTCATGTGTTCAGCCTGAGTGCTGCTTTGAGTGCTCTGAGGGCTGTTGCAAGGTGGGAAACTCCAGCTCCAGCGGGTGGCTTGGCTGCATCCCGTTCCCAGGAAGGCAGCTGTCCCAGCAGAGCAAACCCTCTGGGCTGGGCCGTCTAGTGGCTGAGAGTGAAATCACTCTCCTGCTCTAAGCACAGGGCTCTGTTGGGCTGGAGGGACTGCCATACAGCAGATAAAAACCTCCTTATTTGCCTTTACAATGTACTTTTACTGCAAAGCAAGGCCAGTAACTTCACCTCAAAACCTCAGCGACACAGTTTGAAATGTCAGAGACCTTCCTGGGAGGAAACACTAAGCAGATGTGATTATTGTACGAGTAGAGCACATGCACAAGGACACACCATTTCCAAAGAAACTCTGGGGCAGGGTTTTTTCCAGGCAGTGAGGTTGCTTTTTTTTTTTTTGTGGCTATGTTTTTCAACATTTCATTCAAATGAATGGGAGTTCTGGGGCATGACTCAGATGAGAATGAACCATAAAAAGAAACAGCTTGAGAACAAATAGAGTTGTATTTCTCTCCTGCACCTCCATACTAAGGTGTCTCTGTGCCCTGTGTTTGCTGATAACTTTGCACTAAAAGGGCTTTTTTGATGCTGGGAAGGACAAATGGTTTTATATTGTATTTATATCATCATTCAAGCCAGGATGATCAGCCAAGACTTTCTGTTACTGCTCAGCCTATTTTTGCAGATTAGGATCTTGGTTCTGCCAGAGTTCATCAGAACATAACTGTTTATCACACACACAAAAAAGGCAATTAAATTATATGGGATAGAGATTTAGTCATCAGGAGTAGAAAAGTCCTGTATGGGACTATACTTCCTCATTCAAGATTTTCAGTGCGTTTCAACACTTGTCCTTTAAAGCCTTATCTATGGCTTGCAACCTCCTTAGGGCAGTTTTCCTGCTACTCAGTGCTTCTGGAGCACCTAGCACAAGATATGCCCATGTTACGTGTATCTTCAAGGACACTACCATCCTTCAGACCATCCTGACTGCTCCAAGCCCTTTGAGCTGTCACAGCTAACATTTTAGGAGCAGAAACTGGCATCTGTTTGGATTGCAACCTACACAGAAAACTGCACTTAACTTACTTGATGCTCTGGGTTACTTCCACTGGCTATGCTGGTCCTGGTTTGCTCTCTACCACTGTTTAACAAATTCACTGTGCTGGTGGAACTACACTTGCTTGTCAGCACAGAGATGGCCAAGCTGAGCCATTAAAGTGGCTTTAAGATGAGCCTTAAAACCAGGCTTCACCATGTTGCTATGTGAAGCCACAGAAGTTCTGCCAGCTTTTTTATGGGAATCGAAGGCTGTGCTACTGGCATGAAAGTATGCAAACCTTCATACAAACAGAGAAAAACATAACCTCTCTGTTTTGTCTTTGCCTCATTTGAATCATATTCTAGTCCCACCTGATCTTTCCTATATTACAAGTAGTCTTTTGTGAAAAATGAAAAGAAAAAAAAGGAGGGGGGAGGTTTCTTTCTGGTTTTTTGTTGTTTTTTCTTTCTTTTGGCATCTCTCTCTGTGCTTTGCATTGGCAACTTGCAAGTAGACAAACTTCTTGGGTAGGATTTCTTCAAAAACCTGCTTTTTAGCAGGTTTGTCAGGGCATCTCACCAGTGAAACCAAGGGCAGCACTTAGGATCAGGGCACTGGGAGCACATCCATTGAAAGCACACCCATTGCAGTCTGCCAGGCTCATCCTCCTCTCACACTGCCCTGGTGGTTTCCCTTCATCCCCACAGGACGCTGCTGACAGCCCTGGTAAGTCTCCCTGGAATGGCAAAAGCTGCTCTGCATCTCTGCTGAGCAACTGAGGCTCTGAGCACTCTCTCAGGCTATTGGCCCACCACTGTCCTCTGGGTTTATCTCAACTCTACCCCCTGTTTTGTCACTGTATCCTTCAATCCCCTCTCTCCCCATAAAAGTGTCTAGCTGTCTCTTAAACTCACTTTACCATTTGCTTCTTTGACCTCACTTGGCAACTTATCCCTGTGTTTATTATTTGAGGTGGAATAGTTCTGGCTACATTCCTGGTTTTACTCTTAATTGTCTAATTTTTAGAATGGTGTCAGTGGGGTTGGGATTTGGGGTTGGGCTTTTTTTAACTCATCACTCTTGTGACCAGGTCTTCTGTTTCACTAGGCTCCTTTGTGTCATCAGGACTTCCAATAACTCAAAGAATCCTAATGAATCTTTTATTGGATCTTCCCAAATATTGCAGCTGGGCTTTCTTGTCCATTAGTGCCACTCTAACCTGCATACACTGCCTTTAATTACTTTTTGGTTAATTGGAGGGGAATGAGGATTTTCCTCAAGCAAGGAAAAGCTGAGTGATTCTCCCTGCCTGCACTTGCCCCAAGGGGAAGGTACAAAAGGGCAAGAGGAGGACTGAGCAGTAGAACCTTTTCATGTCTCTGACAGCATACTTGGCCTTTATGTACCCACCTCATGATAGGAGGCAGATACAGGACCTTCCTGGAGCCCCTCAATCCACTCCAGAGTTTTTTGTTGGGCTTTTAGACAAGGTGCAGGGAGCAGCTTGCTTACCACATTGGATTTGCTGTCAGGTCACAGTGATTGCAGAAACAGGCTGCACATGACAGGGTTTTCTCAGTGCCTGTCTGGGGAAAGGGAAGGAGGAAGAAACACTGGCTTAAGGCACCTACCTGCATCTTCAGGAATTGTTCCCAGTTGCTGTAAGATTTGCTGTTGGAGAAGTGAAATGTATCCTACTGACAGCCTGAAACAGATAGGCCTGGTTGGAGTAGGTTCTGAAATTAAAAACCTGCTTAACCCACCAGGGAAAGAGAAGAAAAGAGCTACTTATATACAAGTACCCCCTTACCTTACAGGAATCACCTGTCTGAAGGATGGATTGACTTCAGGTGGGCTGTCTATTTGAGGCAAGGTAATATCACCTTTGTACCTCCTGTTTGGCCAGTACAATCCATACCCATGAAGACTATGACATGCACCAGAAGAACATCATGTGGTTACAACCCAGGCATGTTACAACACTCTCATGTTTTCCTAAAGCAGGCAGAAACTTTGCTGGATTCGCCTACCTTGAAAATATTGGTCCATGTCAACCCTTGAATTTCAGCTGACATCATCAGAGAGGGAAGAGATGACATTCCCTTTTCTACTTAACATATTGTACCTCATGAAGTGTCAAGGAAAAGTAGAAGTGTTATCTGTATAATTAACATCAACTATTGGGGGGGGCGGGGAGCTATGGAAGCCTCTGGACAGAACAGTGTGCCAACACCAGTAAGATATTAACCATCAGCCAAAATAACATCAGCCACTATTTTCAGTTTAAGAACAGAGGGCAGAGGCATAAAAGATTTGCTCAATTAATCGTGGGATTGAAAATTTTCCAAAGAGCTAAAGATACTTGTAAGATATAATAGAGCACAGCCCCCACATCTTTCATATGGAGGTCAAGCTCACAGAAACAGCCTGCTGAGAAGTCTCTGCTTGTCCCAAAATGAGGAATTGCATGTTGCAAGAGCCAGCATCTGGGGGCTGCTTCCGAGAAATTCATGTAGTAAAGCACTTCCACAAAGGTGCCTTACCTTGCTGATAGAATCCTGAAAACAGGGAAATGAAAAGGAGAGATATAAAATGTCTCTCATGACAAAGACTGTAAAATAACTAGGAATAAAAGTTTTAACAATCTTGTAAAAATTTACCATTGTCCTCACTGTGCTTGGCAGTTTGGGGGACATAATGGTCATCAAGCAGCAGAGTGGCAGCGAGTCTTTCATTGAAAAAGTGGTGACAGCAAAAGCAAAAGGACACACTCTGTCACTCATCAACCCACGCTTCATTTTTTGTAGCCATCTACCATTATTATTGGCCATGTGATTCCCCGAGCAGCAAACCAAGGCTGTAGTTATTTACAGGTCACTGGAAGTCTGGCCTGTGCTGCAGTGGAGTTTTGGTTGTATTTCACAAAAGATAGTTTTATTTATGTTTGACTAATGCAGGCATAACTGGAGGCTGATTTTTCTTTTCTTGGCTTTCAGTATAAACACTCATGGCAGCTCTTTATTTTGGGTGCCGACTGAAAAACAGATTGTTTTGTAGTTGCAGGAGACTGCTGGGTAAATCACAGGACATTGTTATTGCAGCTGAAGTTTTCTTTCAAGAAAGCAGGAGGAGTTGCTTTATTTTTTAATTCTGTGCGGTTTTATGTACACCGTTCGCTCCAAATATTTGATGTTTGCCACACTTGTTATGAGTTTCTCCAGAGAGATGCTGTCTTTTGACAGCAAAAGATAAAGCTGACTGATATAAATGAGTCACAGTACCCCAACAGTAATTAACAGTGATGCAATACCCATGTGAAAAAGAGGACTTGAAGAATTAACTGTTGAGTTTTCTTGACGATGCAGCTGCACTTTGAGAGAGAAAGCTCAACCCATCATAGAACTCCATTGTGTACATTAGAGAAAAAAGCTTGGCAAGATACATTAAAGATTTTTGCTAAAAAGATACAAATATTTTGCAAGGGCAAAGGGCGCTGAGGCAGGCTGTACTTACTTCCAAAGGAAAGTAGGCAGTATGACAAAGAAACAGTAATATTTTTTTATCTTCATTTTCACACTTCATCATCTAAGAAAGACTGTCTTTTTCAACCTGCTGAACTGATTTAAGCCACCCCAACTCTAAATTAACTTTTACTTAAAAGTCAGTCTATGACATTCTAATCTAAGAAGTTATCTGTGCTTATGGTTTCAGCCCAGTTCTACAGAAGGCCAGTGCTGCTATTTATAAATGGGATTTTACTGTTCTATAAAGTTCTTATACAAATCTCACGGGTCGAAAGAGAAGGAATAGTTGGGTAAGAAGACGAATGATTGAAGCAACTGGTTTATAGCACAATATGAAACTTGACACTGTTTTCTGCTGCCAGTATGATTCCCAAGTGAGATGGATAAATTGTGGTCAAGACCTGGACAGGTTAACTAGTGGTCATCAGTGCTGGTGGTACCTTTATATACAAAAAAAAAAAAAAAAAGAAAAAAAAAGGATACTATTGGACAGGGCATTTGAAATTTAATACCAGACATGAAGCAAGACATCTGTTGGACTCTCATTTGTTTCTCTTTGAATGGGCTTTAATTGAAAGCTCAGTGAAAAATGCAGGTTACATTCTTAGTGTTATCCATAGTTTTTAACAGCAACAACATCAGAACAGTGATGCTTCTAATATTTATACACTTTCTAATTGGAGATGTCTAAGAGCAATACATTATCAGATATATATATATACACACAATTTCAAGCAATTAAAAGTAAATAATAAACCCCTCCTCCCAAAACCCTGAAATAATATATTTCCTTACACTAATAATGTCTTTTTCACATATACTTGACAAAGAGTCATTTTAAGTTACTTATCTTAAGAGTTATCTGTTAATGGAGATCCTGGACCAGCCCCATTAAAAGTTCAGTTTTAAGTTTATACAGCTTGTGAGCCACATAACCAGTGTGGCTTTACATTGTAAACAAGTCCCAAATGTCTACAATGATTGGAATTAGTTTTGTGTAAAAGAGATCTGTGATAGAATAAATTTAAACCAATACATTAAAAAGAGAGAGAGAAAGGGAAAGAATTAATAGACAAACAAAACAGTTTTGAGAGATCAATTATGTGATTATTTAAAAAACAAGTTAACTTAATGGTAAGATTCTTATTTTCTGTACAGAAAAGCTCCGGTTCATCCAGCTTTAGCTGCTCTAGAAAGACATCCTTTTAAAAAAGGGTTGATTTGTGAAATTCAAAAGCAGAGCTTCCAACTTTAAAAGCCTGCCCTTTGGCAGTATAAGTACAAAGTTTACCAAAAGTTTTTCATGTGACTGTTCCCGTCTTGTTTTGTTAGGATAGATGTACTAGCATTTGGAAACCTCAGCATGTGCACAGATGATGTAAGCACAGAACTAATCTTCAGCAGGGAGGAATCACCCTACCCGCTGCAGGACTTAAAAAGGTACAAAAATTTGTACCTGGAAAAGTTCAAGTGAGAATAACACAAAAAAACTGGAGACAGAGGTGAAGCTAAGAACAGTTTATGGTAATCTTGAAACTGCTGCAATCTTGCTTACTTTTTAACAAAACCACAAATAAAAATCTCTTGAACTTATTGAGTAGGAACTGGTGTAACTCCAAATGGAAGACAAGGCTGAGCAGAATCCTACGGTTTAGTTAACTTGTGTCAAATGGGATGCGAAGGCAGCTGCAGCTCTGACAGAGGTGATCGAAGATGGCTGACAAAGTTTGCAGTAGCTCATAATGTCCCATCTGGTTTATTCACTTGTTTGAACTGTCTAAAGGGCCAACTGCAGTTTAGTCATGTTCCTCTGGTGCATGTTGTGATGACGAACTAATTCATCAGACCTGGCAAATTTTTTTTGACAGCTGGGCCACCGGCAGCTGAAAGGCTTTTCACCTGTTAACAAAACACCCTGTTATTAACTGAGCGTACAGCTCGTCTGAGACACTGCTACGTTTGTTCTTTCTGCAGGGTTGTGAGGAGCTGGGCAGAGCCCCTGGCAGGAGGAAAGGCACCCTGGGCTGTCCTGAGAGGGTGTGGGACTGCCTCAAATTCCGCTCTCTGCTTTCCTGCATCTCCCTCAGCTGATGTTTACTACCAGCCTTTTCAGGTGACGTAGGACACCTTGCAGTGGTTCATTCCTGAAGAGAGGCCCTTGCTGGACAGTGTGTTGCCATGTCTGGGCTACTCTCAGCTCTCAAATGAACTAGTTTAAAAGTCTCTCTGGCACTTGCACAAGCTTCAGTCAGTCACACCTCGGGCTGTGGTGCAGACATTCTGTTACTCACAGCAAAAACTGTCAGTGACTGTTTAGAGCTTGACCTACAATCAAGGAGAGTTTTTTCCACCTAATTCAATGAGTTTGGGCTGAAGTGCTTTGAAACTGGTGAGTGTAAGTGAATATGGTAGAAGCAACAGAGTTCAGCATAAAGTCTGCTGAGCCAGACTCGAAGTTTTCCACTACTGTCTAAATAAAGTGGATTCACATCTATGAGAGATGTTAAAAGCTCAAAATAGTATTTTCTAATATTTCATTACAAATGAATCCAAACAAAGCACATTCAAATTTAACAAGAAATGCTATCTCTTTTTAGCAGTTTAATCTGGTCTCTTGATTTTCTGTAATGTTTAAGTGGAATTTGAGGCTGTGTTTCTGATGCCACAGGAATGCTGATGGAATGCTTTCATTAGCTCAGAGCAGTGCCCAGTGACTCATGCCTCTTTTTTGCATTTTCGTTTTTTTTCCCCCTCAAAATAAATGCAATATTTTAAAGTAGTTTCAGCTCTGGTGCTGGGCTCTTCAGTGCTGTCTGCACACCTCACACTGTCCAACACACTCAAGACACACTGGGGTGGTACAAACTCACCCAGACATCTCTTCTTATTTGCCCTCACACTTTATGCATTTTGCAAACATCTACATTCAGGCAAAAGGGGATCTGGGATTGGCATAAATGTGTATTTCTGTTCGCAAACTAACTCCCATACAATATATTTTAGGTGGGAGAGAGATGCCTGAAATCTGCTTTATCCGCTTAACACCCATGCTGGCAAAAGCAACAACTATCTCACATGAGTGCATAAAACAGTATGGGACAAAATTGATCTGCTCAGAGCTACTGTTAAAAGTCACAGATTGTATCAACTGGTCTTCTTTCATCCAAGCAGCATTAGCAAAAATATCCTGTGAACTGATGGGAGTTATCTATTACTGGCCAGTTTTCACGGAACTACCACAGTAAGGGCACCACAGTTTTGCTGTTCCACAGGCAGCTCTGGTTGTCCTCTCTATTGATCCCATGCTGGGCACAAATTACTCTGTGCAGCTTCATGGGATACCAGAAGTCACATTTCCATTGCTAAACATGTATATGGCTGTATAGGGCTTTCCATTAGTTCATTTGTTTTGCTTCCTACAGCAAAACAAATTTTACTGTGTCACAGTAAAATTGCTTGTGGAGAAAAAAACCCCTAAATTTGTAGCTGAACAAACAGTTTGGCAGTTGACCTAAAATTAGGCTGGAATTAGATGGAAGATACCTGTGCTTTGCTTCATCAAGATTTAACATGGAGCAAGCCAACTTGAGCTTGGTGCTGTTGCAAAATTTAGGGTGTTCAAGAAAGACAGAGGAATGAAGCTACAGGTCAAGATGGATATGAAAAATCCCCACCCACCACTCTGGCTCATTCCCCTCAGGACATGTATAATTACAGTCAAAGGAGCATGACACATCCCAGTGTGGAGAGGAGCACCCAGCTGGGCTGCACAGACCCTGCAGGCAGCAAACCCACACAGAATTCTGTGCTCTGAGCCTGCCAGTGCTCAAAGGAGCAGCTTCCAGCAACGTGGGCCTGGATCACGTGGAGCAAGGAGGAACTACAACAGGGAGATGAGTTTCACTAGGGAAAAAAAGAGAGCAAGTTCCTCACTTTAGCTAATCTGGGGTAAAAAATCACTGGAGTCATGCAAGTCCTGAACTGGCAGATCAGTTAGCAATGAAATGTGGGGGGGACTGTGGTTCATCCCAGCTTGCTGGCACGTGACAACCACTTGCCATTTTGTCTCTCCCAGAACGTTACCTCTTGCTGGTTAAGAAAACATCTTTCTTCATGCAAATGAAGAGCCCCAGGCCCTGCAGCTCAGCAGGAGACTATGGGGAGAGCCCAGGAACACAGCCGTGCCCTCTACCATGTGCGGAGTGCAAGTGTAGATGTGGCCAGTGCGGGAAGCTTTTATTTGGCCAGTGCCACAGAAAATGCCATTGTTCTCAGGTGAATCATTTCCTTTATTAAAATTTCTCTTTTATTTTTGAAATATGTGTTTTTATGGTCCGGAAGAGAAAAAAGAATTCTTAGCAGGGAGAAAAAGATTTTCAGGCTCCTTGTCCATCTGTACAGAGACTGAATTTAAAAGGTTAACACCAGTATAGAAAGTCTAATAACATGCCAAAAGTGCTCAGTAAACAATTACTTGGTAAAAACACTGCATACATAGTGGAAGGAACAGAAAATGTCAGTTCATAAGAATAATTCTAAAACTTAAAACTAAAATAGAGGTTTCTGCAGTTGCTCCTTAATGGTGTTTACATTTGTGTGAGGGCAGAGGAGACTAAAATGGCCTCCTTTTTCCCCCCCTGTATTTATATGAAATACTATGGTTTCTACAAAAAAGGCCCTTGAATATTTGAGTAAGCTTTTACTTTAGTGTCTGTCAGTGTGAGTTTGCAAAAGGCACTCCTTTTATCTTCTGGAGAGATTACAGAACAAGCAGCAAGAACAAGAGCTTTGCTGTGCTATCCTGCATTAGGCTCAACTGACACTTAGGAGAAGCATGAGTAGGCATGAATACTTTAGATTACAGACCTTTGGCTGGAGCTAGAATTAAAATTTCTATCTTGTAGGGTTTTTTCAGTAAAGGCAGTAGATCAACTTGACATTTGTGGGCTGAGACCATGACGTTCACTTCATAATAGCTGACAAAATTTATTTTGCCAAGCTGAAATTTCTTTAAACATGAAGGAAGAAAGCATAGTTTCCCAAATCACCTAAATCCCTCTGTGAAAAGTGACTATCACATTTGGGGAATACAGTCACACTGAAAAATCAGCATACTCTGAAATTCTTTCTGTTATTTTGAATATTTCACTCCTGGTTAAGAGACTTTCTAATCACATCATTTACAACAACATTGATTTAAAATTTTAAAATAATGAAATATAAATGTGAAGAAAAGTTTACGCACTTGTTTTACCTGTATGAGTCCTGGTATGAGTCTTCAGATGATCAGACCTGGAGAACTTTCTCTGACAGGTTTTACACTGGAAGGGCTTCACACCTAAGTGACAAAAAATTAAAAAAATTTATTCTTATATCTCAACACCTTTTGGAAGAGTGAATGAAATCATATATTTCTGAAATTTCAAAAGCCTGGATTTTTTTTTTTTTACTAGTTACTGTAACTGCTCCTCCCAGCTCCATGCCTACACATTACAGAAAGTTAGTCATTAATCAGGCTACTATCCCTTTGTAACCTCATATTCCACATCTTCCAGTGTCTGGGTCTGAAGCATCTGACCATCATAAACAAACACCCACTTACACTGTTGGACAAAGGAGGATCTGCAAATGTTGCTCTGATCCTGTGGTTTGGTACTATTGGTATCGTGTATGAGCAAATATGATGTAAGAAGAACTGAGGTGCAGAAGGATATTTTTATATGCTCCCAATATGTTTAACTGACTTCACACTCCCACTTCACACATGGCACATAGGGCTTCAGCACTGTTTCCCCCAGGTATGTTCTAGCATGCAGTTGCTAAAAATCTATCATGCCAGTAAGTACTTTTACCACCAGCTTTCAGAGACACTTCCTATCTCTCAATAACACTTTTTAAGTGAAACAGAACATCTTTTGTAGGCAGAAATCCACCTGTGAAGAACTACTCCTCACTGAAGAACAGTGAGTAAACCAATGGCCAGTCCCTGAAATACGGGAGACCCAGAGGCAATTTCTTGCTGTGGCTCAGTCAGAACACTCTGAACCCCTTTCTCATGTTCCATGCAGTGCACTCATGGTTACACTCCAAGCTAGAAGGCTGGAGTCATCACAATCTCCCCTCTTGTGACTTTGAGAAGAGCAGCTGCCTCCCCTGTCCACCAAAGACCTCCAAGAACTCCTGAAATGACCTGTCTTATCAGTTTCCAGAAAGTGGTGTATGTGCAAAAAAGAACATATCGAATTTGGACTGGACTCACAAGTAGTTTTGGTTGTCTTGGAATATTTTCCACCTTAAATGATTCACTGAGAAAGAGACACAAGTCTAGCTTGGATCTGGACCCATCCATGACTGCTGCTGCCCTTCTGCTGGTTGTGAACTGCCACACACTTTCCAGGTTGTTTTTACAACTCAACCAGACAGGTCTTTGATGTTTCTCTCCTTGCTGCTCCTAGAATCCTTCTTTGGTTGGCAGAATTCAACAGAGCCTTAAATCTAAGCCTAAAATGCTGAATTGGGACCTTAAGCATTATAGTTGGTGTGATTTTTCCTTCTCCACTTCTGTTTTCCACCTCTAAGCACAGGGCAATACCACAGGCCTTTCAGGCTGTGCATATGCAGCATTCATCTGCCAGAATTGCCACCTGAACATCAGCACACCAACAGAAACATGTCAGGTTACACACTGCCAACTTCTCCTTACAGAACTGTTTAGTTTTTTAAAATTATATATTCCCTATATAGGGTGTATACTATGGAGCAGTTTCATTAAGAAAACTGTTTCAAAAGATGGTTGTAGAATGTCAAAGTCACCTATACAACCACGGTAGTGCTGAAAGGCTAATTAAAAAGCCCAGCCACAGCCCTTTCCTAAAACTAAATCCAAGAATTTGGCACTATGGGTATTGTGTATGAGCAGACAACATCAGAAAAATAGAAGTTCAGAAGTGTACTTTGAGGTCAACATTCACATACAAACATGAACTCCACTTAACAGAGAAGTCTTGTGAACAAACCTGTGTGCCGTCTTTGGTGCCGTTTGAGTTGGTCTGAACGAGAAAATCTTCGTTCACAGTCCTTAAAATCACACTGATAAGGTTTTTCACCTGTAAAGGAAAAACAGTGTATCAGAAAATGTGGCTAATTGAAGGAACACATCAATTAGAATCAGAAGATGCAATATGTTACTCTGTCTGAAAGACTTTTCTCTGGTCTAAAGCAGTCTAGTGGTACACCAGGACTCATTTGCTATAAAACCATACACAGCCTGTTGGAAAGACTGGCATAATTCTGCTGCATTGACACTGATACTAAATCTGCTCATTCTGAGAAAATAGTCTATTAAGTTAAAGCTACAAAAAATTTCGGGCTGTGTGGGTTTTTACCTTTTTTTTCTACTGGAAAAGAACAGAAATCTCTTGGTTTATATTTCTGTAAAAAACACATTAATTCCTTTCCACTTTTCTCATTTATATGTCATTTGTACAAAAGATCAACTTGCAGTTTGCTCTAAATTGGATTTAAAGAAAAAAACTAAATAAATTACACCCATGTAAGTGACATTTTTAACCACACTAAATTAATTAAACTGAGCAAAATTCAACCACAGAAAAACCCATATTCTTCCCCAAAACACAAATTAACTTTCTCTATAAAGTACCGTTACACAGAATTTCTCACATAGCTTCACAGCTCCCACAGGCAAGGCTTTGAATTATTGCAAAGCCTCATGTAAACATAAATTTTCCCTTCCTCCCATCCAGTTCAGCAGAGATCCTCAGGGTGGGGTTTCTCTGGGATGAAAAGCAGGATTCTGAATTTTTTAGAAAAAGAAATCCCTATAAGATAGAGTCAAATGAACACAGTGTTCAATGTGAAGGACTTCACCAACCACATAAACATGCAAAAAGAAATGCAGCAAAAAGGAGTTGGAGGGAAAAGGGAAATAGTGCCAGAGAGTAGCAGAGCACAGAGTGGTGAAATTTGGCCAGCACAAACCAAAGCAACCCTTATGCTGTTACACGAGGAGCTGCATGATCTTTCAGATCTGATGCACATCTAAGACTAAGGTCCCTTTACACAACACTGGAATCTGCCGAAGCCTCAGCTACAGTTACATTAATACCCACAAAAAGCCTGGTTACAGTGCCACAGCACAGGGGCCTCAGCACAAGCAGGAGTGAAACAGCTCTCACTGCAAAGCTGGGAGGATCCTGGGCTTTATCTGGAAGGCACACACAAGTGCAGCTGCAACCTGCTTTGTCTGCTGTGGGACTCTGAGATGTAAACCAAAGATTCCCTAGGAAGGACCTACAGAAAAACATCAGCTGAAGTAGGCATGGGTTTAATAGCTCTCTGTATAATTTTAAAAACATGTCACTGATAAATCTTCATTGCAAATGTCTACATTTCTGATCCTACTATGATGAGGAACTATATTCTGGTTTCATTGGTATTCTGAGATATCAAAGCAAAGCAGTTTAGTTTAAGGCAGATGCCTTCCAAGCCAGATGACACAGGATAAGGAGCATATTAAGGAGAGCATTCCAAATTCATACTGGTGTAGCTAAAATCAAAATTTTACAAAAGCAACTACATCTGCAAGGACAAGCTAACTTCCTGTGACAGTCACCCAAAGGAGTTTGCTGATTCTCAAAACTAGGTGTGGACAATTTCCATGTCTGCTGTGCTTAATTTATTAGCATAAGAGATTAAAGTTGCCACAGGTGTTTGAAATAGTTCCATACACTTTGACCACAAGGACTCCCTTGGGGGTGCCTGCTTTTCAGAAACCACTTACTTCCAAGGAATTCAGCCCTTTGGCAGATTTAAGAGGGGGAATGTCAGCAGAGCAGAATGCAGTGACAGGATGATTGTCTGCTAATTGCAATATAAATGCAAAAGATGGTTAAGGAGGGATCTAAACAAAACAGCGTAGCGGGTCTGATGGCATGCAAATAAAAGTATTTCTTTAAATACTTTGAAAAATAGTCTTGATCAAATTAAAGACAAGTTTAACCAATGCATATATTGAAGGAATCAATCCAAAATTTTTACATAGGGATGTGATGCCACTGCGACTAAACAAATAAACAAACTGAGACAAGGAAATAAACGGAAAGAGGCACAATATTTGGGCAGAAATCCTTTAGTTATGAAAATATCTGTTAATGATGTCACCTTTTGATGTGGCCACATACAATTTCAAAACAAAACAGGAGATGCAGATGAAGCTTCAGCAGCCCTTCCCTCTGGGAGTGGAAGGTTTCTGTGACTGCTTACATTACTGAAAGGGGGCACACTAAAGAAAGGCTAAACTTGGTGCATCATGAAATAGCAAAGATCAGAGAAGATAGAGGGAATGGCAGATCTTTAATATTTAGCAAAATAGTTAGAAAAAAATAAAGCCCAACAATGGCAGAACAAGTGTGAATCAGCCTCTGCATGTATTGCAATAAATGCTTTTAATAAACTGATTTGCTCAAAAATAGTTAACCTGAACTGGAGGAAGAATCCACCTTTTCTCTGGAGCAAGTTCATTTGCTCAAATGCATGTGAAAACAAAAAATCCTAGTGCTGTAACAGTTGCATAAAGTATTCATATTGCATTTGATTAAGGAGTTCTGCAAAAGCCAAAGCCTGTCACTAACAAGAAACCATTAGGAGAGGAGGCTGATTTTGAACCCAGAGACTGACTGCATTTGTGAAAGAGAATCTGAAGGTTGGTCTATACTCCCTTCACTGATTTAAGCCCCTTTCTTAAATAATTATACCCAGTTATTCAAACAAATACAATCTGACAATCACAATTTTGCCTTGGTAATAAAACATCTTTCTATTCAATAGAATTTGCTTTAGTAAACTCAGATAAAATGTATGTTTATGTGTTTACTAGGGAGCCCTTATAGATAACATTTTCTGTCATCCTCAAGCCATAGTTCATCTGTGACATGTCACTGCTGTGTTGAAGCTAATCTTGTATTTTAAATTCAAAAGTATTCTTATTTTATCCTGTAGAAATGACAGCCTAAAAGCAATCCATGCTGGGTAAGGCCAAAGGCCATCCAGTCCAGCAGTCTCCCACCTTGGCTCACTGAAAATGCATGCAGGAGAGCCAAAAATAGCAAGGATGTGACAGTGCTTTCCCTGGACACTGTCCTAGATTCCAGCACTCTATGAGTGAGCAACTTGCTAAGCCAAAGATGGCTTTCTGTTTAATACTTGCTCATGGAGTTTCTTTCCAATAATTTGTCTAGTTGTTTCTTAAACGTGGGTAAGCTTTCAGCTTCCATGGTATCCTACAGGATAGTATTCCATGGCTTTAGGTGTGAAGGTCAGTATTTCAAAGTACCATCAATGAAGCAGTACTACCCTAGAAGTTGCTGCTCTAGATTCCTAAGAGTCTCCAGACTCTGAGAGTCCCAAGGATACCAATTTCTCAGTCCACCATCTCCGTGTACAGGGGACACAGCTCTGTCTTTCCAAGGTGTTGCAATGATGAACTGCACTAATGACTATAAAGCATTTAGCACCACAGTGGCACACACACCATAGTAAAGGAATATTTGCTTTTGTCCAAGCAAAGAAATCATTGTTAGATGAGTAAGATAAAAGTCATTACTAGACCTCACTCCTTACACCTCCCAGAGCCTCAGAAATTCACTACTCAGGCCTGAGTCCCACTCCACATAAAGGCCAACCTTCCTGACCTCCAGATTCTCACACTCCACCGTAGAAGCTCAGACCTGCAGCTGAGCTTACTTAGGCCGAAGAATATCTCTGGCAGAAGACATTTCCTCTGCAAAGATGCTCAGCTTTGTGTTAGGAGAAACCCAGTTTTCCAGTGAGTGGAACTGAACTCAAAGGGTCTCTGGCAAGAATGCTGATGTTTCCACAATAAGTGAAATTTATGGAGGTCTAGACATCAAATTGTTCCTGCAAGGAAATGTCTGAAGTCTGTCACAAAATGACAATTCACATTATTTGATGTACTGTTGAAAAGTTAGATGTATTTTTGCATTTCCTTTCAGAGGCCTATCTGCTGAAGCAAAATACACCAAGATAAGAAAAAAGCTTTTTTGGCTGTATGTGTTTCAATAAAGGCATTGTTAAGAATGAATAAGCAGTCTTGAAGGATACAAAATGTTAACATCTTTTCAATTAAGGTTGTTTGAAACACTGGTAAAAACTGATTACAGAATTCCACTTTGTGTTTCAGGGCCTTGTTTGGTTTTGCAATGCTGCAACTGGTGAAGAATGGAAGATCTGATGAGCCAGTCCTATTACAGGAAGAAAAAAGATAACCTAGAGCCGACATTATTCTGCAAAGATGGTATCTGTTGGTTTGATATTAGATGTATGTAACAACTTATTTTCAAATCATATATTCATAATTTAAAACATTGACCTACCATTAGACTAAGACACTGTAAGGTGGAAGAGCTTCAAATCCATGAATGAATCCAGGACCACCTTACAGGAGGACTAGTTAAATTTTATGTTGGCTGAGGAGAGGTACACCAAATACAGCCAAATTATCCTCTACTTAGCTGACTTTTGACAGCTTTCCTGGTTTTAAACTGGCTCATCAGGACTCCTCCCCATTGAAACAATTGAAACAGAAGAGGAAGAGACACATCCCTTTTTTGTTAAGAATATTAGGTGGTATGTTTGCCAACTGCTGTCTCTCTAACATGCTAACTCCACCAAGACCAATTCCTTTACCTAGTGGAGAATTTCAGAACTGGGGTTTGGAGTTCATTGGGTTACAAACAGAAGGATGATCAGAGAGCCCAGGAGACACCCACATAATTATCAACATAAACCAACAGCCTCACTGGAGTCACATTGGCCCCTTAAGGTAGCCCCTAACATACAGAAACTGCAGATGGAGAAAAGAAAGAAGGTGCAGAGAAGTGTGAACTGTATCTACCGTAACTGTTACCAACATGACACATTCCTCATAGTGATGATTGATCTGCCCTCAGAGAAAACTACTTTCCAAATTTTGTTTTTGACATGCAGGAGACACAAATCAGGGTTAGACAAAAACAAGAAATTACAAAGGAAACTGGAAATGGATTTGCATCATAACTGTCAGTTCAACTGCCCTGAAGAACATGGGAATGAAAATGACCACTACAGCCACTAAATCCAGACCATCCACACACCAAGCAGCCAAGAAACTGTGTTAACTTGGAAGTGTTTGCAGCCTACCCACCCCAGATGCTCCCACACAGCACAGTTCACCAAACATTCCCAAAAAGTGGGACTAAGACCACAGCAGGAGGAAGAAAATGAAAAGCATCGTATTCTAAGCCCTTACAGCAGCCAGGAATTCGGTAAGTAAAATTTCCAGATCATAGTAACAGGAAATGTCATGGGCCCATACAACAGGCTGAGGACCTGCCAGCTGATAATGGGGGAAACTCCCTTCTGATGCTAAATCCGAATGCATCAGCCAGGCAAGTAACCCAAGCCATTTTCATACCAGCAGTGCACCATCCCTTGCTTCCTCTCTTCAGCTGCAATGAGAGCTTGCACAGCAATGTTTGCATCACCAAATACAAGCTTAGCTAATCAGATTGGCCTCTTACAGAAAGTAACTTGAAAAGATTTGAGAAATAAGTAAGTTCTGCGGTCAACGTATCAAAATGTGTGGGCGGGAAGATCTGGGTCCATCTGTACAGAAAAGATGTCTGAGGGGGAAAAAGGTTTTTCCTCTACCCTGTTCCACTACAGCATAAACACAATGAGGGGCATATATGGCCTCAAAGACAATGGAAGAAGCATTTCCAGGGGTGTCAGACATCCACAGGCCTATTCCCCATGTCTTTTGGGGCTTGTGTGACTCTACAAGCCTAGATTATATGTGGTATAACTCTGAAGTCCTTCAACAGCTAAGGAAAAAAGTAAAAATATATAAGCTGAAGTCCTTGTGATTCATCCAGAAATAACATTGTGAAAGCCAAGCAACTAAATGGAATAAAATACAGGACCAGGACAAACAAATAATGATTGTTAAAATACAGAGTAAATCAATTTAGGAATGAAAGAAATAGAGATTTTGAGAAAAATTTAGAGCTGTTGAGGCATACTGCAGAAAAATACTGAATGGACTCCAAAACATCCCTAAATTTTCTTGTTTCCAATTTATTTCCAGAAAATAGAATAGGCTTTCTGTAGATCTCCATCTCTAAACCCTAATTCTTATTCTGAGCAATGTTGAAGATGGGTATCTGGATATTTTGTCACTTTCCCATTCAGAAATTAGAAGCTCTTTGTGTTCATTTCTCACCTATAAGCATTTTATGCAATTAATGAACTACATGATCCCCAAAAGGAAAAGTTTGCAACTATCTTTTATGAAATATTAGAGCATCTGTTAGGTCCCCACAGCATGCACTGTCTTCCTGTTCTCTCTTTCATCCCTTTGACCTTCTGTCTTATCAGTGACATCCAAATTAACAGATTTTATCCACAGATTTGTAGATAACCACAGAAAGAACTGTCTAAATAAAAATATGATAGACAACTCAAAAAAATGCATAAGGAGCACACCTAAAGATATATCATAATTTTACATATCCAACAGTATAAATCTTACTTACAATAGGGGAAATAACTCTGTTTGCTCTTTGGCAAGGTGCAGCAGAGCATTGGATTTCCACATTTTAAGTTGTAAATTTTATTGCCTGAACTCAGAGAGAACCCAGACCTTAGCCTACAAATGCCTGGCTTCAGGCTCAATTCTTCACAGAAAGATCCCATAGCAAGGAAGCTATTTGGCAATCCCAGCCTTCAGCCCCAACCACAAAAGGCTTACACAGGAGAACAGAGGATGCTAAATGTCTAGATTCTTCTTGTAGAGGGAACTTCTCAATAGTTAACATTAGGTAAGATTTGGAGCAAGATTCAGGGCTCCCAAATGAGGAGGGAAAGAAGGAAAAAAAATTAAAAGGGAAAACACAGCCCTAAGTGATGGTCTGTAACAGTAAGGGAGGGAGGTGATCTACTCACTGTCAGTGCTGCTCTGTGTTTTTCTCCACTAGATTCAGAGAGTCTGCTGCACCCAAAAGAGGGATTGCCCAGATGAGAGAGGACATAGGCTCTTATCTGACAGATTCTCACAGTCCCTGACCTGGCAGGTCTTTTCTTGCCCCTCATGTTCTTTTCAAGTTCCCCTGCCCACTCTGCTGTGCAGTGTTGTACCAAGATGTATACCCACCAGTGTGCTTTCTGCTGTGCATCTGCAGGTGGGACAGCTTGAAGTATCTCTTGTTGCAGCCAGGGTAGGCACACATGAAGGGACGCTTCTCGTTTGTCTCACTCGCCGATCGGACGATAGTGGGAGCGACTCCCGGCACTCGTCGCACATCCTACAACAACAGAGACCTGCTCATGCAACCTGTGTGTTTCCCAGCTCTTACTCAACATGTTCAAAGGCAAACAATCAGAGGCACTTGCCCAGGACAAAGAGACTTTTAAACAGATCACACTGTAAACAGGCAGTTTTATTTGATTCTACATTAATGATCTGCAACCTTAGCATACCTTAATCTGTTCTTTGCAGAGTATTAAAATTATTTGAAGGTGAAATACAGTGAACTCTGCTTAGTGAATTCTCTCACCAATACTTATATGTAAGATTAAATGGCCCACACGGACCTCCTGTATAACCACACAACCCTGGCAGAGCTCTTACTGGCATAGGAAATAGTTTTAAGCTTATACCAGTGTAAGAGATAAGAGCATGAGCCAGAATATTATTATCCTTTTTATTTTAAATACTCATATGAAGTTAAAGGACTTGGAAATTAATTTCTTGGATTAATACAACCTGATTAAAACCAAAACAAAAACAACTGTCTAGGTGGAGCTGATGAATAGTTCAGCCTTAATGCATTTTGGCCACTGTCACAATGTTCCATCAAAGATGATCTCCTCCTTCTGGGACAATTAAAGCTTCCTTAAACAATGTCAACCACTTACTTCTATTCACTCAACAAAAAGCTGGCTCAGGAACCTGTTTCTGAGAGCTTGCCACTGAATAATGACTTGCTAAACTATACAGAAGAGAAAAGATGCTATATCTAAAAACACTGATGTATGTTGGCAACACAGAGCAACACAAAAGAGACAGATATTCTGTAATGACTTTGCCATCAGTTTTAAGAAGGTATATCTTTTACAGTGGTATTTATTAATGATATGACTGCCTCAGAAAGGGAGGAAATTAACTCCCATGAATGGTAAGTTCCTTCCAAATATTCTCTAATTGCTTGGTCATTAGGAAACAATCACATTATATTTTAAGGTAATACATTTAAATTAGTGACATTTCAGAAATACATAAAAGTAAAATGTCACCTGACACTTTCATATATATAATTATCAGACATAGTCCATCATAACCACAGAAGCTTCACATGGCCAGGGTGATGATTGGAGCTGGAAGTTGGGAACCAGATCACATGTTTTGGACTATCCTGAGAACAATGCAAGGAGTATTGTCTTGCAGACATACTTTAGAAGAAATAAGCAATTTTAAATTACTGCATCAGAAAGAAATCTTAAGTTATAGTTCAATGGCTTCAGTGAAGTCAGGAGACTTACATAAAGCTTTTGTTAATAACATAGGGCAAACCACAAATCAAGGATGGATTTGTAAATTAACATTATAAACAGGCAGGAATTTTAGTTCCCAATGGAGAATGTCCTACTATACTCACTTGTATGCCTCTAAAAACTCCATGGGTGTGTATTCTGTATTGGGCCCCACAGCTGTATAACATGGGAGCACTGTGGTTCTCATTTTCATATCCTGCTGTATGGCTGTAAATAAAGAGGGGAATAATGGAAAAATTAAGTATTTTTCAATATTTGGCTCCACGTGAGAGGTTTTGTTTCTTAAACCAGTGATAACTTATGCAGCATTCACTTTTATAGTCATAATATCCAAGTTCCACTGAAATTCACCAAAGGAAACCTGCTCTGCCTTCAGATGGATTTGCTCCTGCTGGCACAAGGCACTGCCTCCATACATATATCTATTAGTACCCATTAAGACAGTCCAGTAAAAAAAAAAAAAAAAATTTGTCATGATTTGAACGCCGATGTATTTCCACGAAGACTTTAGGTAAGAGGGAAAAATTCACATAGCAGCATAACAGTGTCATGTGCACATGTACACATTATTTATCAGTTAAATGTGGGACTGGCTATTGCTAACATCTTTTGGAATGAGCAAAATGCCTCAGGTTTCACATTAAGTGCAGTGGATTTTTGTCAGCACCTCATGACTCAGATATTACCAGATACTACCAAGAAAGTGATGACATTTATAAGAATAGCAGTCATGTACTCATAAACAGAGATTACAAATCAGTGTCCAAACTATTTATCCCACATATCAGCTTGCAGGATGCACTACAAATTAACCCTTTATAAAAAGAAAATAAAAAACCAAAACCAGTCTAATCCTACTAGGTATAAATTTTCAAGATTCCTCATGCAACACATTCATTTTAACCATTTGTAACTTCTGCTGTGTTTTGAGTGTGTCACAGCCATATGTTTTGTCTAATGATGTTCCTCAAAATCCTATGTTCTCCTGTCCAGAATGTTGGAACATTGCTGTGTTTCCTGCTTGCATCCTTCTTAAGGTCAAAATTACTCAAACATATTTTAGGTTTTACTTTTGAGTGAGGATATTACATTAATAGTCTGTGATTCTGTGACTGAGAACAAAGGTTACAAGGACAATTAATGTGTACATTATCACACGTAGAAATACACCCTGGCAATGGGAAGTGTGCATGTTTTACATGACACTAGAAATTAGCACGGAACAAAGCCCAAGGGCACACAGCTAGGGACAAAGATGGATACGTAGGATGTTATCCCAGCCTTTGCCAAATGCTTGCAATAGCAATTTGAAGGAGTCCCTGAGGCCCAGACTCTCATTTCACTGGTCCTTTCTTTCTCTTCACTCAAAGTTCACGTGCAGAGTAGAATTACAAGGAATTTTTAAGCCTCTGAAGTGATTTGCAGAGCAGGCAGTGGAACTGGAACATGGGGCGTGTCTAAAGTGTCTGTGAAGCTCGGTAAAGAGGAGGGAGCGGTGCCTGTGAGCAGCTCTCACTGCACAGGGTGGGGGACACTCCTCAGCACTGGTTCCCACAGGGACCCACAGGCTGCCACCTGCAGGTGTGCTCTCTGAGGTCAATTCTTTGCTGCTTCACAGCCCCAGCTTCAAATCCTGGCTCCACCTGAATATTCAAGGCAAAGGCTACACCTTTTGGGAAGGTATGCTCTGTTTATTTCAATTTTTAGTAGCAAACAGGTGACCACAATGACATAAGTTATGGAGTGGTGGCAAGAAAATATCTCTGACCTGTAGTAATGTCTGTAACAACAGATAAAGAAAATACCATTATCAGATTTAAATGGATTAAACTCTTCTGTGGATATGCACCAGATCCAAATAAATAGGGTGTCCTCTCTGCCCAGAGCCCAGATGTGACTTTTTGCTCCCTAATACAAGTCACAAATTACCATTTGCTGTTACCATTTGATCAGTTCAGGTTCCCCACCACCACCAAATTTCCTACCCTTTTTAAAGGCACCAAGTCTGTACATGTTAAAAAAAGAGGGGGGAGGGAGAGTGTTGAAGTCACTCAACCCATGGTGTACCCATGTTGATCAGAAATTACACAGAAATGAAATGAGAACTACCATGGATAAGGAGGAAGGTCTGCAGTAGAAGCTGTTGCTGGACTGTAATCCAGCAGTAATCAAAGTAAATGTGAACTTCAGCACTGGTCACCCTGAGTAACCACGTAACCTCAAAAATTCACACATGTCCTAACAACCTTAAACACCACAATAAACAACAGGCACAAAGACTGATAAGAAGAATTCCCAGGACAGAAACTTTTGAAGGAGAAGCAGGAATGTGCAGTAAAATCTTACACCATAAAACACATTCCCACTTTCTCTCAAAATTCTCATGGTTTTCACCTTTCAGTGACAGCCTTTTTTGTAAAGGCCAGTCAGTTCTGAAATAATTCCTCACAGGTATAAGAAGCAGAACAAAGACCCCCTCTGTGCCCTAAGGAATGGCTCTATGAATGAGAGGTATCATCCAGATGACCTCCATCTCAATTTTTATTGTACAGTTGGGAAGCCTTCCTCGACATTCAGCCTTTTATATATTTCCTCACATTACTTCTAGTTATACTTCACTAAAACTGTACATCCAACTGCAAAGCTGTGAAGATTAAAACCTGTTTTCTGAGTCTCTTGACTTGTAATATACTAAGTCCTTAACCAGCTCCCTGGGAGACATACTTTAATAATCAGGAGCCCTAGTTCCCATTTTATATTGGGCACATTTCCATCAGCTTTGGCTGGTACTCAGCGTAGCCATATGGATGATGACAGCAAAATGGATCACGAGAGATTTCTTGGTTAAAATACTATTTATTCATTATGAAGCACTGTGGGATAATCCAACCTTTGGGGAGATAGAAACTAACAGGTGGATATTCTTCCCAGTCAGTGGGAAACTGGAACACTGAAGGAGTAGTTTTCACAAACAGTCCCTATACCCCTGCTCTCTTCAACTTCAGCCTTCACTTTGCTTCGATAGTAACCTCATGTGAAAGACAATTTTTTTGTTCCAGCCTCTTTACTCCAGGCATCCATGATGTATGCCACAAAATGTGCACCACAGTTGGCTTGTTTCATATGGCTGCAATTTATATACTATAATTAAAACAGTGATAGAAGAGCTGATATAAATCTAAATACATTATTAAACTCAAACACCCACTTTATTGAATACAAGTGATAATGAGCAGAGGCAACATCACATATATGAGCGATACAAGTAACCAATGAATTTATATCTGCAGTACATTAACTAAATGGAAATCTCCAGAGGGTAGGACATTTCTTAACTTTAATGTTTTCTAGGCAGGCTCTCTGTCTTTAACTAGAGAGACAATGCCTTATATGCTTAGGGCACCAATTCTACACATATAATAGTGAAAAATCATCCCAATACAGTCTGAGGACTACAGGATTTGGCTTCATGTTCCAGTTCTGCCCTACTTGTAAATATACAACTCCCTTTGACTTCAATGGGAACTGCACAAAAGCAGAACTGGACTATAAATATTTACAGTCCAGGTTAGCTGGTGAAAAAAAGGACTCAGTGTATTTTATTCTCTGGATCGAGACAGCCAGAAACTGACCTGGAAACACAGCCATAAAATGTAATTCCAGATAACTGGAAACAAAGGCTGATACTTACACACCACGGAACACTAAGGAAGGGCTCTGTGTTGTACAGTACCATTAGCACAGCAAATCCTTAACACTCGGAGAGTAGCTCTTTTAAAATGATTAATCTCGAAGTTGTACAGATTGTACAAAGATTAATAAAACTGAAGGTTTTACAGATGAGAATGTGTGATGAAAAACAGAGCAGCTTTAGAGAGTTGTATCAATCTAAGTGGTTATAAAAAAAAACCTCATAAAAGATGACATTCTAATCTGAATATTTTAAAAAATAATCAAGCTGCTATTTCTCTCTCACACCATTTTTACTTTGTTAAACTGAAATTGCCTGTCTAATGTATAAAGCAGTTACAACTTAATCTGAAGAGTTAAGCTTTTTATTATTATTTCATAAACCAAAAAAGGGAAGCTTTAGGGCACACTGAGGAGAGTTAGAAAATTTCAGATGAAATGTGAATACACATTGATTCATGAGATTCAGACTTGGAAGAATAAAAAAAGCCAGAAAGCAAGATTACATAAAACAGGCACTACATTAAGCCTCAATTTAATTGTGTTTCAATGCAGGAACAGGAATTTTAGGGTTTAGAAACAGAGCCAAAAATGAGGCAAAGTGAGGGTGTGGGCTAGTCCCGTTGATAACAGAACATAAAGGAAGAGAAGTAGAGTTAATTCCCTCTGCTAAAATATTTACCATCCTAGCACCCTGGGAAAAATACATATGGAGACAGCAAAAATATTCTGATTAGTTATATAGAAGATCTTGTTTCTGCCTGGTTTTTGTCTAATACTATTACAGAGGGTGGAGTATGAAACTGCATTTTTATCTGTACTTTCCAAGGCAAAGGAATATTAAAAGAACATGATTTCACAGACCAGAGCCCTTCTGCCATCTTCAATGAGAGAACCAGCTGGCTGATGAAGGGAAGGCTCTGGATTTGCAGGGGACCCTGGTATTTCTGATTTCAGTAGCCCTTCCTTGATTTGGGGTTTTTTACCATTGGCCTGAGTGGAATCAGGATTTCACCCAACACTTCCCTTCAAAATGAGACCCTGATCTATCAAAGGGAAAGGATAACTTCAGTTTTAAAGACAGTTCATCTTGATTGCAGTTCATCTTGATTGCAGAACTAAACCCAAGCAGGAAGTTTTGCACCTTCAAATTTTACTAATAATACCACCAAAGCTAAAGAAAAAAAGCTTTACAATTACCTCCTAAACAAAACTGTCTTGTATTAGATGCAATTTTAGTAGTGTTCTATAGTAATCATACCTAAATTCCTTCCAGTGAGCCTGAGAAAACAGAAAAAATAGCAATTTCCATGGAACATGCTGAGTATTTAACACTCAAGCAAAATCAAAAGAGGAAGACCAAAATTTTGTCTCGTTATATACTCAATTTCAGCTGACTTGGAAACAGGGATCAAAGCTTTTTACTCATGCAGCTGAAGAGACAATTTTAACTGTTGCTGTTGGGAATGTAGCTACACTTGTTACCTTGCCATGTAATTTCCTTCTTGGTCTCAGTTATTTCCATGTCACTTTTATACAGAACTCCTCAAAATACCAAGGAGGGGTTTATAGTCATGAGGTCTACCTTCACAACAACATTGCAAGGAAGTAGTGGTTTTCACATTGGATAAACAAAAAAGCAACACAAAATCATTTAAGAACAGAAATGAGTGGAAAAGGTGTCCTCTTATGTGGGACATGCATTTTGAGATGTCTTGGACCTGAGTTCTCAAGGTCATAAGCAAAGGACCCATCGATTTTCCTGCAACAGTATAACTGATCTCAGCTGCTCCAAACAAAATACCACAAAATTAGGAACAAATCATCAGCAAACAGTCTGAGGAGATAAAATCCAGTTCATCGGGGTGGTGATTGCCTTAACAATGAAGCTTTCCTTTCAGATTCTTGCAGCTGCCAGCTTGTGTGACAGCTCACAGACAACAACCCCACCTTCCCTCTTGTCTACCCAAGTTCAGAAGGTGACAAGAGAGGTGCCTGGACAAACAAGCAACACAATCAGCATACCAGTTCACAAGGCATTGTTCTTCTCTCACATGAGTTATAAGAACAACTTGACCTCAATCAGAGCTCAATCAAGTTGGCACTGAGAACCTAAATGAAAACCTAAAATGCCAGTTCAAGTCACTTGAACTATAAGGTAGAGACAGTGGGTTGTCTTCTTCTCCAGGGACAAATCCTTGCAGAGAGATGCTTATCTTGGGCCATCAGATGTTCTTTTGGTTTGCCAGCAAGTAGGAACATCTAGAACTCATGGCTGCAGCCTTTTCTACCTGCTTCCCCATTTACACCTCTCCCCTTCTCCTGCCAGTCTATCATGTTGCTGTACTCTGCCGGAAGACAACATCTCACCTCACTTTAGATGTCTCTCTTCACCACTTGGCAATGGCTGGCCAGGAACTCTATTCTGTACCTCTAACTGCCCACCTCTGCTTGTCTCTCAGGCCATGCACATCAGGCCTCCCAGGTATTCATAATGCTTACATCTACCAAAAGCACTCAAAGACTAAACTCCACTGAGACAAAGAAACTTCTCACCTTCAGTTCCAATATCCAATATGAAAGTATCCATGGAGGAAATATCATTCAGAAAAAACAGTTTTCTATAGCCTAAAAGCCATAGGCTGAAGCAGGCTCTGAGCAGATAAAATCATTCAGTAGTTTAGATGTCAAGCTCTTGATTCTGATCACATACAAAGAGGACTGTTCATAAGCTTGCAGCTCAATGGAATGATTTTCACAGTGACTGAAAAGGACACAGCTTTGGACACCTGACAGTATTCCTTGCACAATATCAAACTTTTAATCTGGGGTGAGGAGGTTCTGGAGCTGATGGCTTAAATATTAGCAAGAATGTAAAGAGCTCAAACCAAAATGCTCTCAGATAAACTGCTAGATAACTTCAGCACAGAAACTGCTAACTAACTCTACCTGAAATGCACAGCAACAGCTTCATTTTGGTGTGTTAAAGTTGTGCTGAACATGAACCCAGAAAGCAAGCTACTGACCTGGTCTGCTGTCAAGTATAAAGTGTATGACCCATAAGTTTTATACAATTGTAGAGTTCTCTAACTGTTTGCAGAACTTACTGGCAACGTTTTCTTCCTTCTTATAATGTGCAAAAGTCTTAGTGAAGCCAGGAAGCTGGGGAGAACTGAAGGCAAGGAGCTAAACAGGGACTGTCATCTTTGGACAGAATCTAGAAGCTCCATATTTCAACAGAAAGATTGATTCCAAAATTCTTAAATTACAACTACAAGATTGAGAAAAGCATCTGAAATACTAAACGCCTGGGAATCACTTATGAACAGTTCATATATTTTAAAGATGTAAATCTGAGGAAGAATACCTTATGTTCATGGCAACTGAGATTGGAGGTACTGTGTATTGTAACTCTCAGCCAGAAAAGACAGATAACTATTTTGGCTCATATTACCAGTGATGAGGCTATGTCTAGCACTGATTTTCCACAGATTCTACAATCTTGGCCTATACCAAAACTTTCAGCTTTCTTTTACCATAGATCATTCATCTTGATTTTTTTCCTCCTTTTCATGCATCCTAGGTCACATACTTTACACTGGTAACAGTCTGACTCCTGGACAAGTAAGAAGCCATTTATTTTGTTCAGTACTCCTTTAATATCCCTATTGTGACTTTCTTTTTCACTGAGTTCCCCAAAGAATAACGTCTTCCTTGCTTTAATAACTTGGACCTCAGTCAAGGTTGATGTGTTTCTCCATTTTGCAGGATATTTTCTTCAGAAGAGACAAAACAGTGTCTAATACTGAATTGACTGATCTTTAAAGACTACAGTTTAATGAGGAAATCAAAAACACTTATGGAAAAAAAAGTAGGAAATAACCTTTAAAAAGAGGGGATCAGCAGCAAAGGCAGTGAACTATACACAGCTGTGGGACTTTGGGATCTTCTCTAACTACAAGAGAGCTCTTTGACAGATCTCTTCAGGCTCAATTCTCTCGTTCACCTCAATACAGATAGTTTACTATGTTACTATCTTCTCCCTCTAACCTTCAAAACACCATTTGTGAATGAGCTAGAAGCAGACTCATAACATTTTTTTCCTCTATCATGCCACAGCACTGTTCACAAAGTTCATCTTAAACATGACTCACATTTATGGACAACTGCATGAAAGCACAGATCTATGCGAGGCTTCCTTCGGCCTCTTCCGTTGTTCATTTGAGCCTGCACACACCTGGACACTGAGAACATCTCAAAGCTGGCGATACCTGCCTTCGGTGAGGCAGTTTTCACAGCCAGTTATGTGCTCAGAGCAGTGAATTATCTACTCTGAGCAAAGCAGGCGCTCTGTAGCTTTCTCCCGGTTAAGACCGAAGGATGGCTCTTTCACTCTTGGTGGCGATGGCAGATCAAACAAGGTGAGGACACGGTTGTGCACCAGTGTCACGGGTCTCGGTTCTGCCTCCCGCGGCCGAGGATCACTAACCCTGGCAGGGCTGATGGAGGCACCGGGCACAGGCACCGGAGCCTGACCCCCTCCACGGGCCGCCACCCCGGCGGGGCCCCGCGGCGCCTCGGAGCCTTCCTGCCCGCCCAGCCGCAGGAAGCCCCGCGGGGGAGGCGGGCCGGAGCCTCTTCCCGGCAGGTGGGAGGGCGACAATGGCCGGGAGGAAGGAAGCCGGGAGGCGGCCGGGCCGGGACACAGGACGCAGGGCCTGGCGAAGGCAGGGAAGGGGAAGAGGGATGGTAGGAAGAGGCGACAGCTCAAGGAGGAGAGCGCTAAGGGGCCGCGGCTGCCCCTCTGGGACGGACCCAAGGACGCGGAGCTGGCACAGCCCATCCCTTCCCTGCCTTGTCCTGCCCTGCCCGGGGACTCCGGCCCGGACCCGGCGGGACAGGATGGCTGCGCTGCCGCCGAAGCGCTTCGCCTCTGAAACACCCAGGGCTGGGCTCCATGGGCGCGGTATCCCAGCCCGCAGCTGGAGTATCAAAACCACATCAAGCTACAGCCAGATGATGAGCCACTCTTAGGACCGGACAATGTTTTTTCGTGCAAGTGACTGGATTCAAGTCATAAAATACAACGTAAAGTTAGCTCAGTGATACAGCTGCACTAGAGTAATAGGTTAGAAGATAACAAAGCACCTTACCCCTTCAGTGTGGATCCCAAGTTCATTTGATTCCATGTCATGCATTCAAGCTGCGAGGTCATTTGGTATAAATTGTCACTGTTGTGAAAACATGTAGAATTAGAACTAAAATTACAGCTATCAAACCAAAACAGTACATCAAGATATCAACAAATTCTTTGTTACTGGGTTTAAATATAACTATATAACAGTAGAAAGTAAATTCATTTTATATAATCCCTTTTATCGATGTGTTACAGGGTGTTTTTTTTTTAAAAATAAAAGGAAGTAAAATAAAATAAAGTCTGTGGATCGAAAATTCCCTTTGAATCTGCAAGCCTGACGATTTTTAACCAGCTAGAAATGGAGACATAAAACTTTTTCCTTATGGAAAAATAATATCCGATATTGACACATTGAAATGAGTGAAACGAATATAGGCAGCCGGGCAGACTAACGTGGTCGATTATTTGTTTCGAAAAGGCAAATCTGTTAACTGTTTTAACCAGGAGTGTGAGAGACCACGTGGGTAATGGAGTGAAACAGCTATCGTGACTCATGATGGATGTTACTACATAGAGGGGCTTGACAAGCAGGAGAAAAATGGAGTGGCTGAGCGATAAACGAAGCTCACCGCTGGAACAGGCTCTTTCCCCGCCGGTACACACCGAAGGCAGCCCGGCGGCGGCTGCAACCCGAGGTTTCCCCGCCACCGGAGCGGCAAACCCGGGCAGCGGGGCCACGGTGAGGGGCGGTGGGAGCCGGACACGGGAACGCTCTCCCGGCCGGGCTGAGGAGGTGCCGCCGCCCGGGACAGGCTTCCCCTGGGACCGGCGGGGCTTCCGCGCTTCGGGCTGTCCCCGCAGCGCAGCTCCCCGCAGAGCTGGGGAGGGGACGGGGCAGGAGCCCCCGGACCTTCAGCCGGGCAGTGTGATTGATGCCAGGGAACAGCCGCTCACAATAAACGCAAGTCTCCCCGTTGATTAATCACACCTAAAGTCGCTGGACTTAGGCGGTGAATTTATCTCATTCTGTTATTAGAAGAAGGGGGTTTTTTCTTCTTTTTTTTTTTTTTTTTTTTTTTTTTACTTCGTGGCAGGTAGAAGCGACCTATAAAAGCCAGATTCCAGTGGGAAGCTTTTGCATATAAAAACAAATTAAGTGACTTCAATCTCGAAGTATGCGTAATATCATTTGTCAGTATCACTGGACACTATTATTCATTAGCATGTCTGAAGTGCTATTATGCTACTACAATGTCCTGCATATCAGCTCAGGAATTGTTAAACTCTCCTGCAGTTTCCCCATTTGCAATAGCAGTCCGTGCTGGTCTGTGCCAACTACGTTTTGCAATTCCACGAATTCTTCCTGTAATGCTGCTGTAATTAATTCCTCCAGGACCCTGATTTTTATTAGAAGTGCCCGCCCGAT
Source organism: Pithys albifrons albifrons (assembly GCF_047495875.1). Lineage (NCBI taxonomy): Eukaryota > Metazoa > Chordata > Aves > Passeriformes > Thamnophilidae > Pithys > Pithys albifrons. The sequence goes on along the minus strand of NC_092463.1, from coordinate 57,944,882 downwards.
GCATTTACAGCAGGAGATTTCCCTTTAACTTTCTTCGCTTGACAGTTCATTTATAAGAGCCTCCCCCACAATATCCACTTTTTCCCCTCCTTTGCTTTTTCATAAAGCAATACGCTTATTCATCTTGTCACAGCTCGCAGCCACTGTATTCCATGCCGCCTTTGGGTGACAGTGTCCAAAACAAACCGCTCCGCGCCCAGCGCAGCGCCCGCACCCAGGGGACGCTGCAGTCCCCTCGGGCAAACCTCCCTCCCGGCCCCTCCCCGCGCTACGGCCGCGCTTCGCCCCTGGCCACAGCTGAACGGCGGAACCTGAGCAGGCTTCAGCCTCCGAAGGGAGGCAGGAGCAGCTTCCAGGCAGGCTGAGAGCCTTGGGAAGCTCTGGGAGAGAGAGGGCTAGCGGAACTCGTCTGCTTTAGCTAAACCCCGCTCTGCCACTCCGAATCGGGACAGCCCCAGGAGAGACCCGCAGCCCTCGCACCGCTTGTTCTCCTACTGCGGAGGGGCAGGGGCTGGGGAGAATGAGTGCGGGGGGAGCGGGTACCCAGGCACGGACCCCACGCCGGCCCGGCCCGGCGAGGGCGCATTTCAGCTGCGCGGATTGAACAGAAAGTTTGACTTGAGGCCCCGGGAGCGGATTCCCGCGGGATGCGCTGAGGGGTCCCGGCACGCTTCCGGTGTAGAATGCCTCGGGACAGGGATGCCCACGGCCTGCAGAGGTGATGTACGCGACCTCTGCTGCTGGCAGTGGTTAAGGGGAGAAATTCTTTTTCTGTGCTGAGCCACGGCCCTGCGACGTTTCCATCTCGAACAAACCGGAATTGTCCGAGCTTTGGCTAAATCGAGGTAATCGGCCCAGAGCGGGAGGCAGGTGGGCACCGCCGGGTTTAGCGCCTCTTAAACCCGGGGGCAGGAACGGCCGCGTCGGGGGGCACCGGACACAGAGTCGGACTAAAATATCTCACATCTGACATGAGAGAGAACAGGGCATCCCTTACGCCATTTACGCCTCGCCATAGTTTGTTATTGACAGTACCGTGAGGTGATCTCATGGAATTAACAGGTCTGCTCAAAATCTCGGCTTCGGATGAGGTTTGAATAATGAGGAGGAAAGCGAGGTCTCCAGGGATATGCCTGTGCCGATTCCAATCTGAATCCTTGGCCCTTCCAACGGCCACAAGAAGACACTAAAAATAACTTATTTTCATTACAGAGATGCTTTTAAAGAGAAACGAGAGGAAGGGGGGGACATTTCTACAACGGGGATTAATGTAAGTTGGAGTGAAATAAAAGGAAGTCAACACTGAGCAAAAAAGGAACTTAAAAGGAAACCAGTAGTAGATCATATAGAGTTTGTTTTGGCCTGCACTGCAGTATTACCGAGTTCTTGACCTCTGCACAGAAAGAGCTATAATCTGAACCGAGACTCCTCCACTTTTAGAGTCTTTGCAAGTGTGACTCACAGTAAATTTTCAACATCGAGCATGTTTACTACATTAAACAGCGCGAGGTAGAAAAGTTCACATCACCATTTTAATGGACTCACAAATGCACACTCGCGGTGTGCGCGGGTTTGTCATCCGTGTCCAGCTACCAACCACAGGCGTAAGGGTTCCTTGGCAGCAGAGCGGGCCGCGCTATGAACAGAGAGCAAGCAGTTGCCGAGGCGAGAGATTTCAGAGACAGTTCTGCTTCCAGTGTAAGAATTACGATCTTTTAACCTTTTCCTTCAAGCTGCTGCCTTCCCGAGTGCTTTGCCTCGGTACGGGAGCGACGAGACTCCCTCCCTCAGTGACTCCGCACTGCAGACGGGCTGGCACCAGCCGGGCCGGGAGCTCTCCTGGCCGAGGAACCCTCCTGCCCACGACCACTCGCGACCCTGTGCAGCTCTCGCGGGGGACAGGGAAGCCGAGAGCGGTCCCTTGCACCCAGCGGGGGAGATGGTGAGCAGGGGAAGAAGAGAGTATTGGATGGAGGTGGCTCCCTCTGCATCTCCTCGCGGTGCTCTCTCGCTCCACCTCTGCCGGCCGAAGCATCACCCTTGGGTCTTGTTCGACACGACGGATCCGGGACGGCTCTGACAGGACTATGCAAGGCGGAGCGGACCCGAAACCTCGACTGGGGGTGGGCGAGGGACCACAAAGAACGCCCGAGCGCAACTCCAGCCTCCCAGAGAGGAGGTGGTGCAGGGCAAACACCGACCGTCGCATCCTACCGGAGAGAGAGGCAACACCTCCCGCCCCCGACCTGATCTCCTCCGTCACATCGCCCCCTCTCCAGTGCTAAAGGCGAATGGTAGCCCCTACTGTCCCCAGCCCGTTCGAAGAAGCACTAACCCCCCAACTCCGGGGTTGAGCACCCATCACGGCCGGCCCCGGCGCTCGGATGCGGCGACTGAGCAATCACTTGCCAAAGCAAAGCTGTCAAACTTGACCTAAACTGCGAAAAGTGAAAGAAATGTTCGCAAAGGAGGTGTGGAATAAATACAGTCTTGAAAACAAAATTCACCATTTCGTCAAATCAATATAAATATTGATAAGGACAGTGTGGTTGTCTTCAGGGAGTTGGTGATGTGGCGAGTCCCCTCTGTTTCTATACCACATCTACTCATATACGGGAAGAACACCCATGTGTTAGGAAGACTGGTTTTTTTCCAAGCGTTTTTGAGCGTGTTCTGTAGGGGAACACTTACTCATCCCCTTTATTAAGGAAAGGCCGCACCGAGCTCACTCACCTGTGTGGGCCTTGATGCGGGAGCAGGCTTTGTACAGCTCGGTCTACCCCTCGACGTGGAATAAGTTCTGCCTGACTTACACCCCCACACATCAGTATTGGCTCCTGTGAGGTTTAAGGGCTTAAATCCTTATCCTATCTGAGTAACCTATAAACCTCCCAGGGAGCAGGGCAGGATCAAGGCTGAGGTCGTGAGGAAATCCGACCTCAGGTGCGAGTCTCGAAACGCTGGGCGGGAGGTGGCCGCGTTAGGGCGGTGACAACACTGTGCTCACCCTCCTGCCCGACGCTGCCTCGGCGGAGGCACAAGGAGGAGAGAGCTCTTGACACTATCAGCGGTTTCCTATCGGAATCACACCTCCCAGGCACTACCCCTTCCAGGAGCGGGGCGATGGCGAGACCCGGGGCCCGGTGGGACTGGGAAGAACGGGGCCTGCCCGCAGCCGCTCGGATCTGCCCTCCCCGAGCCCCCCTACGAACCATATTTATAGATTTCCCTACGCGCCGAGCAATCTCTGTCACTTCAGTGCAGGAGTTCGCCCCGCCAATTATTCTGCAAGCTAATCTCTCTGGATAGGCTTCTTTCCTTCCTTCATTACCTCATTCCCTCCTTCCCTTGACGTCAACTCACGTTCATTAAGCGAAGTGGCTTCTGGAAGTGACAGAATTTTGTTGTCTCACGTCCAGTGTTGATTAATCAGAGATGATATAACCGGCCTACAGGAGGAGCCGCTCGCGGCTTCCTTCGCAGAGGCACATTGTTTTGTGTGCGAGAGTTACTTAGCAACTCCAAGATACGGGGCTAGCTCTAAGTTCACAAAAAGTTGAAGAATAAATTTTGGGAAACTTCTTTTACTCACTAAACACGTTGTAAAACTCCAACGCCCGGCCCCCATGTCAGACCGAAAAAAACAAACGGGAAGCCGCCCCTGCCACAGGCCCGTCTGTTGGCAAAGAGATTTCGTTGCTTGCAGCAAAGCTCCAGATGCACCTTTCTCCCAGCAAGGAAATCCGATAGGTTTATTGCCCCGATTTCAATAAATAACCTCCCTGCAGGCCAGTTCCCATCACTCCTGGGAGACATTGGAAGGGCTCTTGCCCTGGAAGATGAAGCCCTTGGACGGAGCTGAGACTTAATTTCATGTAACACGCTCTGCCCATCGCTGCTACTCCCCAGCTAGTGCTCCCACACCTTCCTGGCCTTCGGGAAGAGCTCCGGGGCTACGGGGAGAGAGGCCCTGCAGCCCTGGGGCTCAGCTGGATTGTCCCGGTCTCTTCCCACCGACGCGGTTAAGGGCAAATAGCAAACTCTTCGCACTAGCGGGCTACGGGACAGGCGTCCACCAAAAAGGACAAGCAGCCCGGCTCCCTTCTCTCAGAGGCGGCCGGCACCTGTCGCCGGAGAGTGGCTCCCCCGAGCCCGCCCGGGATGCTCTGCCAGCGCCGAGCGGCACCACCACACCCGCGAACCCCGGCCCGGGTGGACGAGACGACACGGGAAAGCTGCGAGTCATGGCAGAGCCCGGATGGAAGGCGCGGTGTCTTTTTTTCGTTTTATGTGGTTTGGGATATTGTTTTGTTTGGAGGTTTGACGTTTGGTTTGGTGTGGGGATTTTTGTTTGTTTGTTTGTTTTGGTTGGTTGGGTTGGATTCGTTTGTTTTCTTTGGTATGGTTTGTTTTTTACGCATGAATCTTTTTTTTTTTTCCTTTTGAGAAGGGAAAAAATAAATCTGTTCCCTTATATAAAGGAGAAGCTGTTTAAACGGCACACGGGGGAGAGACAGAGTCCCAGCAACAACCCGCACGAACGGAGGGGAGGCAAAACTCCCTGCCGGCGGAGGTACCTGTTGTAAGGGGTCCGGAGGAGCAGGGCCTGGCTGCCCGTGCAGCTGTCGGTGGGAGTGTGACAGCCGTACACCGGGGGAGGCACCGAGTACTGCTGGTCCCCTGTGGAGAAAGCGGCAAAGAATTAACCCCTGCGGCGACCGGCCACCCCTCCGCTTGCCCCGTGGGCAGACGGGGCTCCGTGGCCTCGTCCACCAGCACTGGGGCATCTGTGCCAGCCTGAAGGGGGTTGGGGCAGCGGTGCGACTCCAGAGCCACTCTGGATTGCCAAACGGGCGGCAAAGCCCTTCGACAGGGGCTCCCGAGGAGGCTGAAATTACCTAGGGAGGGCTGCTGACTGATGGGGTCCTCGTGTTTGAAGGAGTGGTTCGTAAACTGAGCGGCGGGGTGAGACGGCGTGTGGCCATAGCTGGGGGTCCCATCAAACGCCACGGTGCTGTAACCTGCCGAAGAGACCACAGCGGGGTTAGCGAGCCCCTCCCGCCACACCCCTCCGAGCAGGCGTCGAGCGAGAGGAGTCCACGCCCGGCCGCTCTGAAATACTTCGCGACTATCGCACCACGGCTGCCCACGCTGAGGAAAAGGACAGCGCCCGACTGTCGCCCTTCATTCACTCTCCCAGCACACGCACTTCGCAAGGCTGCGGGGAGAGCAGAGCCGGGCTGCCGGCTCCGAGGGGCCGAAAGTCGGAAGTCTTGTTCGTGTCTAAAGAGAACAGATCGGCTTCGGTAATAAAAAGGATGTTTTCAGTAATTGTTGCTCATATTAAAGAGGAAGATTCTCATCTGCTCAGTGTATTCATCTGGCGTTTCCAATTTAAAAGTTACCCTTTAATCTTGCCTTTTTTTTTCTTTATTTTTTTTCAGAGCCGCTTTCTGAAGAGTCTGCAATAAAGAGGCGGAATGTTACATGCAAAAATAAAACTCCTCCTTTCAGTGAAAATTGCACTCCAAAATAATAAACAGCCTATTTTGTTTCCTACACCGAGCAGATTCAGATGGAAAGAGACCACCTCTGCTGACCCCGAGCCGACACGGAATCGTAAATCAGGTGCTTGGACACCAACTTTCATTAATGACTTGGAGCTGGCTAAACAACTTCAGCTAAAAAAGTAATTACAAAGTAATATTATCTCAGAGGCTTCTCGGCTCATCAGCATTTACCCCGAGAACCACGCTCCTCTGAGAGTCACTCTTAAAAAAAATAAAACCAAAACAAAACCCCAACAAAACAAAACAAAAAGTCCGTCGCGGGCTGGGGAAAGAAACCAAAGGGACTACGAGTGCTTCCTCCCTCATACTCCACTCCCTTAACGCGCTTATTCCAGCACGGGCATCCTCCACAGACCCGTCTGGATGGGCTGCGTGGCTGGAGAGTGATTTTGATAGTCGAGAGGGAGCACTCGGGACTGTTTTCAGGTGCCTCTCTCCGTTCCGCGGGTGCTCGGCGCAGGGTAGGTCTCTGCTTCACCACCGCCGATGGGTAATCACGGCGGGTTTCAGAGAGAATAAAATGCAGAGGCAGCAAAGGGATCCGAATGTTGCGTCTCCATTTTATTCTCCCTACAGACAGGACTTCATTTACCTGCGCGGCTGAGGGGGAGAAATGAAGGGACCAAAGAGGAGGGAGAAAAATAATCCAGAAGGCTTTGAAACCTTCACCTTCGCGATGATTTTAGGTCGGCCCTGAGACTGCAGGGCTGGGATAGGAGTGGGACTGCCTTGTCCCCGGCCACATGTCTCTCACATCCCCCTGACCCTCAGAGCAGAGCTCCTGTCGCGGCGACGCGAGCTGCGTTGACAGGCCGGTACCTTACGGACTCCCATCCCACAGCTGTTTCTCGCTCCTTATCTCCTCCCTCAGCCCTCAGGGTGGAGGCTCAACCTTCAACTCCCTTTTCCCCATTTCCCTCTGCCTCTTTTTTAGCTTTCAGAAAACACTGACACTTTCTACGCTACTTTTGGCCCGCCACAAAGTTTCAGTGACCTTCAAAACTCAGTTCAGAGCAGAACAAGGTTTTGGCCGCATTTTCCGGTGTTGCCTGACCCAAAGCTTCAGGAATGTGATAAGAAAGTTGAGTTCTGAACTGAGCTGCCGATAGTGAGGTCCCTTTAATTAGGGTGTTATCAGAACTAGACCTGATTAAAATGTGCTGAAAATAATTGAAAGTTGTACATCTGCTGGAGAACGGGGCCCGTTGGAGGCATCCAGTTGTTGGAGGAGCCCAGCTGGATGAAAGGCGAACGAGAAAAGGAAAACTGGGCAGAGATTTCAAAGCCTTAGTTTCCTAACCCCCACCCCATCCCAGACTTGGCAGAAATGTCATCTCAGAGCCAAGGTAGCATCTTTCCCACGGTCGGAGGAACCGTCTTAAAAGAAAAAAAAAAAAGAGGGGGGAGTTCAACCTTGAGGAGAGCCAAAGCAAGAACATTTTATCCATCCACAAAAAAGGGAAAAAAAAAAAAGCAAACACCCTTTGCCGAATTTCTCCTTGCCGAAGGAGGTCTCTGCGTGTCGCCGAAAATAGTTGTGGCTAAGCCGCAGCGCTGCACGTGCGGGGAGAAGGCCCGAGCCGAGGGGACCCCCTCGCCCCGCGGCGAGGCAGCTTGGCCCGGTGGAGCACGGGAGGGAGGGGAGAGAGAGGGAACCGGGACACGGTCCTTGCTCCCCGCCACGGCGCCTTGCCCAGGTCCCTGCAGGGCCTCGATCTACGCAGCCGGGTCTGGGAGGTACGGAGGTGTCAGTCCCTCTGCCCCGGCTCTCCGGGCACGCACAGGTGCGGGAGTGTGCGGGGCTAGTGGTGCCGCAGGCCGAGCACCGCCCGCAGGGCGCCGGGTCCAAGTAAAGCCCAGCATGGGCTCCGTGTGTTGGTGTGTTAAAGGCTCCGTTTCTCTTCGGGGTGGTTAAACCCGGACGACGATGGCGCGGGGTCGCAGCTGTTTTGTCCCTCGCTAACCCAGGGCTGAATTTATTTCCCTCATCCCTTTCTAGACCCTCCCGTTGCTGTTTCGGCCCAGCATTACAAATCCTTTCCGATATCTAAAATACTTTCATTCAGATGTCTTTCAAAACTCCGCGCCACAGCCCCTGTACTGGCGGGCTCTGTACCGCTCCATTCCCGTCGCGCAGCTGGAGCCTGGAATCCCCGGGGGCAAGCAGCGGCTCCGAGGCCTCGGCCAGGCCGCGATTCTCCCCAGCTCCAGGGATGCTGCCAAGCCGGGATCGGCAGCAGGGCCCTGGCGGCCGCTTCTGCGGTTTCCGACGCTGGATCTCGGCGCCGGGCGGATCTCGGTGCGGGCAGGGGCCGGGAGTTGAAGACAGCAGCGCGGTGGCACTGGGACTGCGACTCGGCACTGCCGAACAACACCTTCTCCTCGGCCGCCACCGCCTGCCTTCACTGCAAACATCTCCCCTGACCGACTCGCCAGCCCCGAGCGCGTCCGCCTCGGCCTTTGCTCTGCCCCTTGCCCTGCCGCCAGCGAGCGGGGACAGCCCGAATCGCCGGGCCCTCCCGGCACGGTCGGTCTCAGCCTCCCTCCGTGGGTACGCGGTTGACCCCGCGGCGCACAGCAAGCCCGAGCTGAGGGCTGGGCGCGGGGGACCAGCGAGACCCCGGCGACTCATCCCGCTCCAGCCAGGCCACGCACACTCCGCCGACCTCCTGTCCCCCGACTCTCGGGACCTCCATGGCCTCACTCCCCTCGGTCAGATTTCCGCGGCGCCTCTCCCGGGGACGGAGAGTGCGGGGCAATTCGCGGCATCCCGCGACTCTGGGGGCAGCTGAAGAAGGGGGAACAAGACTCAAAATGTCTCAGGCAAGCTCTACACACGCTAGCCCCCTTTCCCTTCATCCTCCCGTTTGCATCCGCAGATGTTTGTACTGCAGTCACTGGAAGAAAAACGATTAGATGCTGATCCCGGTGGCACAGATGACCCATCGCCCGGCCGTTCAGCTCACGGGAGTTTCCCAGGGCGGTGCAAACACTGGGGACCGCGGAGAGCTACAGTGCAGCAGGTCCTGGCCACGGAGATGCTGACAAGAAATGACGAGGCGCCCCTATTTGTGCACACCGGCCCGGGGACATTCAACCCTCCCGAGGTTAATTCGACAAAGGACTTGAAAACACTAACGTGCGGACAGAGCTTTTCTGATTTAGGAGGTTTGGAGGTACAGTATCCCCCAACACCATCACCCTCAAGATATGTAGAGGGAATTCTCTCGGGCCACCGGCCCCACCTCCATTCCAGGACTTACTCTGTCTCCAGCCCGAACAAACCTTTGCGAAGGCGAGAGGCAGGTCCTGCCCGGGCAGGAGGCCGGGGGGCTCCAGCCCGCCTGGTAGAGCCATCCGCTGCCCCACAGAAGGGGTAAGGGGAGCAAATCGCGGCTCCTAAATCTCCCCGGAGCGACGTGGCTGCCGCCCAGGGAGGGAAGGGAGGCACGGGGAGGCTGTCTCGCCTAACCCGGCTCTGCTGCCACGAAGATGGACTTGGTGTTTACATCAGGCACGGCCCGGCCAGGCAGAGCGGGCTTCACCGGGGGCCGCCCCCCGAGCCCGGGGCGCCCGGTATCGCGGCCCTTACCCTGGTTGCGGATCGCTTGCTGGCTCTCCAAGCAGTTGGGCAGGTAGGGCCCGTTGGGGAACATCCGAGCCTGGCCCGAGGGCGGCTGGCTGGGCGGCGGGGCGCCGAAGGGCCCGTAGCGGCAAGCCCCGGCCGTGCCCGTGAACTGGCCGGAGAAGTGCACGGTGAAGGCGCTCAGGTATTGCTCCTCGTGCGGGTCCGATCCGTTCCAGCTCGGCTCCTGCTTGATGAAGGAGTGCGGCCCCAGCGAGCCGTAGGAGGCCCCTGGGGGGAAGTCCAGGACGGGCGCCCACTGCGCCGCGCTGCTCACCGGCATGGTGCAGTTGCTGTTGCCCGGCAGAGAGGGCACGGAGGGCAGCAGCGCGTTGAGGTCTCGGACGTCGGAGCCCATCTGGTCGCAGACCTTCTGCCTGCCGCCGGGCAGCCAGTCTGCCCCCGGGCCGCACTTGTTCCAGGACACCTGGCTCCTGCCCGCCAAGCCGGAGGCCGGCTCCGGCTGCAGGCACCAGGCTGGCGAGCTCAGCCCTTTGGGAGAAGTTTGCTCCGCGACGCAGCTCCCCGGGTCCAGCCCTGCGGGAGCCGGCAGCAGCGATAGGGAAAGGTTGTTCTCCAGGATCGCCTCCGGGGTTGCACCCGCTCGCAGCGCAGGGCAGGGCAGGGTGGGGTGTGCCTGTGTCTGTGTGTCCGCGTGTGTGCGTGTCTGTCTGTGCGTGTGTCCGCCTGTCCGTGCTGGGGGGGCACAGCCGCCTCGCACGCCTCACCTCGGATGCCTGCTCACCCTCAACTTTCCAAAGCTCAAATAGAGGCGCTTGCAGGGGAGGAGGAGTCAGCCACGCCGATCCTCCATTCACACAACCTCCGCCGAGGGGCTGCCCACAGCCCGCTGTGCTGAACCCAGCCGGACCAGACACGCGGGGGGAGGGGGGAGACGAGGAGAGCCGGGGATGGAGGGGGAGAGGTGACTGTGGGAGAATATATCTCCCCTACACATCACTCCCACCCTTCTTCTGGTGCAAGAGCCACTAAATCTCGTCCTAACGCCCCTTCGCTTTAGGAGAGACTTGCAAGACTGTTGGAGGGATCCAGGTGGCCAGTAAGTACGTGCTGGATGACTTCCCCGCCAGCTCCGTGCATGTCCGTGGGGACTCTCGAGGGCAGTGGGGTCGCAGGCCCCGGGGACCGCCCGGAGAAGCCTCCGCCCTTGCGGGAGCCAAGGGAAGTGACACAGCCCGGGGCGGGCGAACCACGTTCCTGTAAGAGGAAAGTGTCTTTCCAGGTGCCTCTCCCGCTACGGGAGGGACCTGCGCCTCCATGAGCTCCCGCGGGGTCCGGGCTGCTTGCCCGGGGCCCCGCCCCGCGCACCGGGCTCTCTCTGTCCCTGAAGGCGCAGGGCCACGGCACGTCCCTTGGCAAGGCACTTGGGCCGGCGTGTGCCCGGTCCTGGCCCTGTCCCTTCGACCTGTCAGTATGTCAGAGGGAAGGAAGCGGCTCAGTAGGCGGGGGAGGATGGCAGCACTGTGAGTAACCTGCTTTTCAGAGATCCACCTGGCACTGCTCCTGGGAAGTCCCGGAGTGTCTCTTTCCTCCCCAGCCTCCTGGACAGCAGCTCCTTAGCGCGCATTCCGGGGCAGCGGCGGAGGGGGGAGGGACCCCGAAGGCACTTTACACGTTATCCCCAGACGGTCCTTCCTCCCAGGAGACACGGCGGGTTTCGGGTCGGCCCTGGCAGCGAGGGGTGCCATGATTCTGGCGGCGAGGGAGCCCGCCTAGAGCGACTGACACGGCAGGCAGCCCCCGGGTGGGCAGCAGAGCCCCGCGGGACGTGAGGCAGGGGCGAACCCGCAGCCGTGCTCTCTCCCAAGGGACACGCTCTTACGAAAGAGCAGGAAGAAGAGGTATCCTGCCGCCTCCCTTTAGAAGTACGAATTCATTGTCAGCCGGGGTGAGGGGTGTTGCTTCTACGAGCATACGTGGGCTCCCGAGGGCTGCCCCCAGCGCAGGGTACTCGCAAAGTACCGGGCCCACCGCAGATGCTGCAGGGGCCACGCTCGGCCCCTCCCGCACAACTGCGCCCTGCCCGCACCTCACCCCCTTTGGCAGCGAAAATAGTGACAGAGACTCCATGAACGTTTACCTGCCACAGGACAGACCGAGCTCCTCGTCTTCCTCTTGACAATGTGCACGTCAGTGTTTCCTTCCCGCCGCGGCATCAAAAGTTACCGCACGCATCTCCAGTTCTGAAGTGATCTTCTAAGGTTCAAAGCGTAAATTCTACAGCAAAAGAAATCGAAACAGGTTGTTATTGGTGTGGCCAAGTATAATTGCATTTTCGCTTAAAACTCATTAACCATAGCAGTGGGATTCTGTTATTCGTGAAATTACTTTATTTTTCACAAGCTATGTTCAGGTAATTTTCCTTTAAAATTCTCTCTTTCGATGCATAAATCTGCTTATTACAGAAACCTACGTGTACAGTAAGTGCGAAAGATTCGTTTATTTATCTTTGCCGATAGTAAATATTCTCTAAGTTTACAGAATCTGCCTCTTCTTGGGAGTCTATGGCAAACTAAAGCACCCTCGGACAGCACTTGTGAAGGCAGACCATGCCCGTGCGGGAGAATTGCGCTGCCCCCGCTGACACTGCCGGCCTCGGCACTTGCTCCCGCTCTGGCCGCACCGGGGCTCCCGCACATCGCGGTCATCCCCTGCCCGATGCCCGCAGGGGCCTTGCGGGGCTGCGGGGAGGTGTGGAATTGGGAGCGGGGCTGCTGCGGGGTTTGCTCGTTTTGGTGACGGACCGAGACATGAGGTTGGTTCGACTCGACAGCTTAAAGGTCTTTTGCAACCTAAACGATTCTAAGACTGATTCTATGAACTTCGGCTCTACGATGGGCAACGCACACATAGAAATAGATGTCTTAGGCTAGCCTAAGTGGAATGTATAATTTCCCATGAAAACTAGACCTCTCTTGGTAAAAACAGAAAAAGTCTTTCCCGCAGTGGGCTATTTTTTCGACTAGTGTGGGGTTTTTCCTCTTTTCTTGAAATAAACTAGCTTGATAAATCTTCTTGAGAGGGAAAAACGTTTTCTTGATCGCTTAGGTCTGCGTTATCCCACCTGGGAGGAAGAATGGCCGAAGTCTTTCCAAACCTTCTCCTCTCTCTCATTTCCCAGTGGCGAAACAAGATGACCCCTTGTCCATCAGCGCATCGTCGCTGCCAGCAGCCCCAGCGAGAGTGGGAAAAGCAGCGCACGGCCGGGGGACTGTGGGTCTGCCAGCTCAGCTCAGCCCAGCCCTGCACTGCGCCCTGTGCCGGCACCTGCGCCCGCCTGTGCCGGCTCAGCTGTGCGGGCAAAGGAGCGGGAGCGCCCCGGCGTGTCCCGGGAGAAATCCTCAGTGGTGGAGCCTGAGGAGGGGGAGGAAAGCCCGGACCCTTCTACCCTGGGACGGGCTGGGGGCTTTTGGGAAACGGCCAGCGCCGCTTTCCGCAGCCGTTCCTTTCTAGCCAGCACCAGGGAGAGTGAAAAATCTCCTGCTCCGCTGCAAAGCGGCGACACTCCTTTAGCCCAGGCTGGGACCACTGGCAGCGGGTCCCCTCGGGGGCGCCCCGGAATGCCGAAAGGAGCTGCTCCCCTCTGGCAGGGGACACCTGTCTGCCTCTTCCCCAGAGATCCCAACCCCGATTTCAATCACAGCCGACGTAAATCACTCCAAGACTCTCATGCCGGGAAAGCCCAGTTGAAAGCAATGGCTGGAGAGGTGGCAGTACAGGGACAGCATCTCCTTTGTCCATGTCCAAATCCAGGAGGTCCGGAACATTTTGCTGTCTCCTCTCCAAACACAGCCCAATCCCAATTTCTGGCAGGCAGCTATTAGGCTGTATCGTGTTGCCCGCTGTTCCACAGCTATGGTAATTCCAAATAATGCTCAAACTTCGATTGCGCTCGAAGGCACACTCTGTAAGATTAAACACAGATATTTACTGGAGTAGCATTATTCCATTGAGAGTCCCACTTGATCACGGGGAAAAACGGGCTCGGGAACCTGCTCCAAGCTGAGCAGCGCTGAAGCACCTCCCCAGCCGATGTTTTCCCGCTCCGCTTCCCTCCGCCATACTAACCAATTAAGGGACTGGTAATTCTTACTACACTTTTGCTAAACTCGTAAATGATCCCCTCGTGGCTCGGAGGTGGGGGAGACTTACTTAAACAGAGATAAATCCCCAGCCCCTCCACTCCTGCTCACGCCGCTCCCAGCATGCAGGGGGATCTGTCTGCTTTCACTCAGGGAGCTGATCAGAGTTTGATTATTTAAGTGCCAAGAGCAGGAGATACAAAGCTGCGAAGCATCTCCAGAGCGCAGAAGGGCAGGAACTCATCACGGTGGGCCCGATCCCGCATTCCTCGCTGCCGTGCATCACGGGAGCCGGGATCCGCCGGCAAGGCGGGACCGGCCTTCCCTGTCCGGGCTGACGGGGGCACTGGAACGCTTTCGAGCCGGATAGAGGACATTGTTTATCCGGTGAGGGAAAACGTGTGGGATTTTTTTGTTGTTGTTGTTTTTTGTTGGTGTTTTGTGTTTTTTTTTTTTTTTTTTAATGCACATAGATGGAAAGATGCGCAATCTCTCCCCATCTCTCCTCAGGCGGGTCGGGCGCTGCGGTCCCTCCGAGGCGGAACCCCAGCCCAGTGCGGGGGCGGGTGAGCAGGGATGGGGAACAGCGGCGCGGGGGCTGCGCGGTGGAGAGTCCCAGCCCCCCGAGGGGTGCCGTGCATCCCCGGCTCCTGCCCCCGCTGGCCTCGAAGGGAGAGGCGGCGGCGGCACAGGGGGCGAGCGCACGGCCCGCGGGCCGCCCCCCCAGCGTCCTGCAGCGGCGGCGGGGTTCGGGCCATTATTGTCCCGTAAATCTTGGGAACGCTGGAACTAATTACGGAGAGGATATGTCTCAATTTGTTCCGCATTAGTGCCGCCCCGGGACGCAGGCACCGAGCACGGGAAATTGATGAGCCCGGCCCGGCCCCGCCGGGACGTCGGCCCTGACCCCGCGTTCAACCCGGGGGGCGGCCCCGCTCCGCCTCCCGCACCTGCGGGGCCCCGCCGGCCGCCCCCTCCCCGGGCGGTGCCCGCAGCAGCGCCGAGCGCTGCGAGATGGGGCTTCAGTGAGGAACGAGGTACCACGCGGGCTCCGAGAAATTTATTAGTGTGCTGCTAGGACGAGGCTCAGTATAAATCACGGGACTGTATAGGGCCATAAAGCATCCCTGTGTATCCTGCCCTCGCCGGGGTTCTGGTGAATAGGAGTTCATGGAAGGCTGGGTATCGGTAACATCTTTCAGATCTGGTGAATGTGACGTTTTTAAAGTCTTAGATATACAATGGGATACACTTATGAAGCAGCTAAAACTATCACATAGGATTTTTATAGGTATTTGGTGCTTACATACAAAAGAACTTTTGGGGGAAAAAGACTGTAAGGTAATATGCTCAGTTCCTGGCATTACCTTTAATGGCTTTGAAAGTAATAAAATTATTATTTTGGCAGAGGAAAATAAAAATATTCTAAAGCTTAGTACATTATAAATGGATGCATGGTGAGTGAGACCTAAGGAATTAATTTCTCCCTGGTTGTAGAATGCAGATCCTACTGTAAAGGCACACTGAACTCTAAATGCAATAATAAAGAAACAAATCCATAACAATACCTTTCATGGACACCAATTCAAAGAACTCATTCAACACCACCTTTGAACATGGGTACACACCAGAAATATAAACCAAACATTTATACATTCAAAAGAGTTAGAAAGGCTTCAGCTCAAGTGGACCTGCTGTCCCTGGCCACACACTGCAGTACCTTTGGTACCTCCTGGGTATGGAAAGGCAGCAGCAGCCTCAGATCTCACTAACTTGGGTATTACAGGAAAGGGGCAGCAGATGAATTGTCCTTTACCAGTTTCTTCAGCAGACTGGCCATAAACATGTTTTCCTAAACACTAACCAGCCATGCCTGTATCTTCCAATTTCATTCTTGAAACAACACGCTTCACTTTTTTCTTGTGAAGTCCTTTTGCAGCCCTGTACAAAGATATTCTCTTGACCAGTCTTCCTCAGTGGGAAACTAGGGTGTTCCAGCAGGCTAATCTGTCCTAGATGAGGACCTAAACCCCTTTTCACTGGGTTTTGTTCTCATCCTACCCACCTCAAAGAAATGAATCCCTGAAAGTCCTTGACTAAGGGTGCTGTGGAGCAAGAGTTGTCCCCCTGAAATTAGTGCTTAAGGATGTCAGTCCATCAGGACTTGTACCAGGCAGTGGGGAAAGCCAAGCGGGTCCTCTACCTACAGATGTTCAGTGTAGAAGAAAAGCAGTGGGGACAATGTGCCTAATACCTAAAGTAGAAGAGAAACAAAAGCTCCTGTGTTCTGTTCAATATGTTCTGCATGCTCCAGAGAAATGGAAGAGGTGACAAGAGTTTTGCAAGAACAATGGGAGACTCCAGCAGTATTTGTGGAGTGCTTGGACATCTTGAGTAAGAAAAGAAATGCAGGTGGCTGCATTATGCAGCACAGCTCTGTGTGATGTGTCAGTGACGTGACCTGTGAGGGGGTGGCAGGGCTGGAGCTGGAGAGCTATTGCAACACAGCACATCCCTCCTCCCAGCCCCATCAGCGCAGCACCAACACCCACGGCTCTGTCACAGCCTGGGCAGAGATTCCATGCTCTCAGTCCCCCAGCACAGCCCTTTAGTTTCCTTAGTAACCGAGCAAACCCTGTCCTTCATTTAACTACAGCTACATTAAGGTACATGTCTCTTTTCTCCCTCTGGACTGCATGTACTGATATGTGTGCATTGCAACAATACACAAAAGGCAAACAAGCTCATTTCTCTCATCCAGTGGGCTGGAAGCAACAGGCAGCAAAAACGCAGCTCCAACTGAAACAAGAGGTTCCCCAGTTCTTAATTCTGAGGCTTCTCACTCCGTATGTTTTCTTTTTCAAAACCAAAGCATTACAACCACTCTCCCTTGTGTAGGTATCACATGCTGTTGCATGGGATGTCTGGTCTGGCCACGAGCATAAACGACCATCTGAAAAGTCCATGGCTTCAGGCCATCAGCCCAAGAGAGATTTGCTGCAAGCAGGGACAAAAGCCCTGGTGTCCTCCACAGAATCAAGTACAATGCAACTGGCCTGCATGGTTCTCATCAGCATGTCACTGCAGGACGAGGCTGTTCTCACATTTGTGACCATCACCTGCAGCCTCCACTGGCCCTGCTGCCACCAACAGACGTGTCTCACAAGGCTCATGCTGAGAGTGGGCTATGCAGGAACAGAGACAAAGCTTGCAGGAAGAGGTGAGGGAAGAAAGAAGAGGAGGGAGGAAGCCCACATGTTGAACTTGCCTTAGAAGTCAAATTTCTTCTTCATGAGACACAAGACATTCTTTTCTCTTCAGATTTTATTTATGTTTGATTGCACTAAATTCATCCGAGTACTGCTGTGACACAGGAGTTGAAAGCACTGAGAGTTTGCTGTAGCTATTGAGTCATGGATGCAGACTGACCAAATCTACTGCTTGTTTTTCCTTCCTATTATGTGAAAGCAGAGTTCAATAAAGTTCAACGGTACTAAGACTTACTTTTGTGATGTCTTTACAAACCTTTCTTGAAATATTTAACATGTTAGTTGGAAAGAAAGAAGCACAAAGAAACCCTGTCATCTAGTTATTTATGTTTTTTAAATGAAATAGTGAAAGGAACAAGTAAGTAAGTGTGATTCCTTTCTCTAGATTGCAGTATCATAGATTAATAGCTCTATGAACAGATTTGCAAGTAGCACCATCATGCTAGTCAAGATATTAAAAAAGTTTATGAGCAGTTGCTTAGGAAAAACAAGATAAAGCCTATGGAAATCTGATACTGGTCAATGGTGCATTTATTCAAAACATAATACTCACTTCAAGTCCCCATAAATCCTTTGCAAATGAAACTTCCATTGTGATCACTGTTCCAGATCTAAATGATTTATTTTTTTCCTTTGGTAGACATTAGATATATCTCAAAATGTACAAGTTATGTACCTACTGATACGACGTTAATCATGCACCCATGAGATAATAAATATTATATTCAAATAAGACATTTCAAAGAAGGAATACCTTTATAAGAACTTTTAAAAAAATATTAGTGGATTAATTTACATGAAAAATCTCGCATTTCTGTGTGATTTGTTTCAACATTCAGGGCTTCCAACAGTTCCAAGCAGTTCGTTCTTGGGAACAGAGCAGACACTGGATTGTGAGCAGTTTCAAAACTGAGTTCTTAGCAATATTTAGAATCATAGAATGCTTTGAGTTGGAAATGACCACAAAGATTGTCTAGTTCCTACCCCACTGCCATGGACAGGGACATCTTCCACTAGACCAGGTTGCTCAAAGCCCAATCCAACCTGACCTTGAACATTTCTAGGGGTGGGGCAGCCTGTTCTGGTCAAGCTGTTCCAGTGCCTCACCACTCTCCTAGTAAAGAATTTCTTCCTGATATCCAACTCTGTCCTTTTTCAGTTTAAAGCCACTCCCCTATGTCTGTTAAAAAGTCCCTCTCCAGCTCCCATGTAACCCTCTTTAGGTGCTGGAAGGCTGCAGGAAGCTTTCCCCAGAGTCTTCTCTTTTCCAGGATTAACAGTCCAAACTCTCCCAGCCTGTCTCCATAGCAGAGAGGCTCATTCCTCTGATCATCTTTGTGGCCTCCTCTGGACTTGATCCAGCAGTCTGAGCCCTTTTTATGTTGGTGGCCCCAGAGCTGGGTGCAGTGCTCCAGGTGGGGTCTCACCAGGGCAGAGCAGAGGGGCAGAATCCCCTCCCTTGCCCTGCTGCCCACCCTGCTCTGGCTGCAACACAGGGTGTGTTTGGCTTTCTGGTCTGTGAGTGCACAAGGCTGGGTCATGTTGAGCTTCTCATCCTCCAAAACCCCCAAGTCCTTCCTCTCAGGGCTGTTCTCAATCCATTCCCGATCCAGTCTGTGTCTGTGCTCAGGATTGCCCCAACCTACATGCAGGACTTTGCTCTTGGCCTGTTGAACTCCATGAGGTTCCCATGAGCCACCTCTCCAGCCTGTCCATGACCCTCTGGATGGTATTCCTTCCCGACTGCACCACACAGCCTGGTGCTGTCAGCCAGCTCGCTGGGGGTGCACCCCATCCCACTGTCCCTGTCCCTCTGGATGGTATTCCTTCCCGACTGCACCACACAGCCTGGTGTTTTCAGCCAGCTTGCTGGGGGTGCTCCCCATCCCAGTGCCCATGTCACTGAGAAAGATCTTAAACAGCACTGACCCCAACTTGTCTCCCTGTTTCACCCTGAGCAGCAGCAGCCTCTGCAATTTCTACGTGCTTTTGTGGAAATGGGTTCTATTGCTTTGAGCAGCCACTAGAAAACAAAGAATACACTGAAAGGCTAAGCAGAAGAGACCCACCAGGAAAACAGCCTGGCAACCCATTTTTCTAACTCCATGACCTGAGTTTCACAATTTATAGAAACCTTGTGGTCTTCACTGCCTTTGGGTTTTTGCATGCTTGTCTTCTAATTGTTCAAATCCAAGTGGACTCTCAGTTATCAATTTACTCTCAGAACCTCTAGGCAGAAGTCAAAATAAGTTCAGCAAATTGGTTGGATATCAGCTAAAAACACACTTAATTTTTCATCAGATAAACCTCTCTCAGAGGAACTACTGGAGTCAGCTTTAGCCAGACACCAGATCTATACTGAAATAATTCTGTGATTGGGTAACATGAACACCTCATAACAGCTACATATGCTTTATCATGGAATGAAAGTTCTTGAATAAGTTCTCTTGCCAAATAAGGATTTCAGAGTATTTAACACTTGCAATATGCTCCACTCCAACACCATTTACAAGTAATATCCATACAGATATTATAAAGGGTTGGGTCCAGGTTCATGAGGACATACACAAAGGCATTTGCATTGCCACCTAATGCATCTTCAGAGATCATGTCGCTTTGGATAGCTGAATCCAACCTTGGAGCCTCCTGCCCTCAGCATCGAAGAACCAGGATCAATCTCGCAACCACAGTAAACACATTTGCATGTACAAGCTCAGAGGAGGTAGGTTTTCTTCAAGACCTGTCATACTATTTAGTAATCCCAACTAAACAAGAAGCCAGAGGCCAGCCAGCACACAAGGGATGCTCTGGGCTACCCAGCAAATTCAAGGACTCCAAAGAACCTCAAACACAGTTAGAAGGTGGGAAGCACTATCCACTCCTGGATGCCAAGTTATTAGGTGACTAGATAGCTATGCATTGTGGAGCACTGTGAGGCTCTGAACAGTCTTGCACAAGTTTTCCCAAATCACAGAAGTCCCCTGGGAAACTTCAATAATCAAACAAGATCTCGTGGTCAGGAAGCTTTCCTTCATCCAGCCCATTTTATTTCCCCTTCATCATTCCATCTATTACTCACTACATCCTCCTGCCAAACTTGGCATAATTCTTCTCTCTGTCTCTCATGCTTACGTGTCTCAGTTATGTATAGACCATTATGTTCTTTCATCTCAGCTTTTCCTACCCCTTCTTCAGGCTGCACATATTTAGTCCTTTTCATTTTTCCCACTGTCCTCCTCTGAGCTCCCTCTAACAGAATCTGTCCTGAACAAAGGCACTCCAAATTGAATAAATATCCTGCAAACAATTACGTTTGGCAGTCCCTAAATGTAAAGACACACAAACCAATGACTAAATCACCTTGAACAACTGAGTGAGAGTTCAAAGCCATAAAATTGTCAAATCAGGACAGGGAACTTTGGATGACACTGCAAGATCAACTTCACAGGAAGCCCTCAAGTAATGATGTATTTAAAATTGCCTCAGTTTGCTTCACAGTCCTTGTCTCAAAGAATGTGTCGTTGGGTACGTATTTGCAGTGATTTTTATGTACAAAATATTTTGTAAGTGTTCTGCCACTGTGACATCAGGCAGATACTGGTAAGTGCATATTATCTTTGCAGTCTTATAATATATTCTTGAGATACAATGTAATTACTATTCCAAGGCACTGAAGTTCATGTAAAGGCAATTTCTTACCCAATTAAATCACTTCTTGTTGAACAACTCATGCTTAAAACATTAGAACATCACTGTGTTACACAGTTATAATAACTTGCTTCTATCATTATATCCTGCTCAAAGATACAGCTTCCACAGCCTGCTAAAATTGTGTGGGTTTCATTCATAACCAAGGCAAAGTCATTCTACAAACCAGAGCATATTGCAAATCATACTTCATCTACATAACATACAATTTTATAAGCCTAGCTTGAAAGATTTCAAGTTTAGTCATCTGAAGATGCTGAACATAGTAATTTATTTATTTTTGAAACTTAAGAGTGCTATAAATTTGAAATTGGATTTACATCCAGTTAGCAAATACAATTATCTATATACCCATTTTGCTAAACTTTATCAGCCTTATGATGAGACATTGATAATGGTGTGTTTTTGTGTAAGGTGCCAAAACTGGCACAGAGCGCTGAGCTCAGAGTTCAATTTTCCTTTTTTAGGAAAATACAGGTAAGTTCACTGGGCACACATTTCCCTGAGGAAAGAGATGAGAGACAGACACCAATACCGTGACTGGCACAGCCACGTGTTTTAAATGTGCCATGCACGGCCAAGCAGTAACTTCTTTTTTGACCCATGGGAGGTTTCAGGTCTAGAGTAAGCCCTGATGCTTTCTGGGCCCTTGCCCAAAACATGTGCTAGGGCCACTCTAACTTCAGTCCATTTGGGGTCACAGAAAGCTTTGCCATGCCTGGGAGAAGACCAGTGGCTGCAGAACTCAGCTACTATGTGACCTGTGGGACCTCTCAATGCCTGAGCAAGAGATAGTTGAGCATCTTTCAAAATGGAATGGGCAACTGGCAGATTTAAAGGATCATGGATGCACAACAGGAAGAGACATCCCAGTGAAGCACCTGCATCTACCTGATAAGGTTGCTCCTCTGTGGAGCAAAACTGGCACACAATGAACATTTGCCAAGCCAAGCCCTAATATTTTTGCTAGAATTGACATCTTTGCAGGATGGTTTCTGCCTTTCCATAAAGCTACTCTTCCCCTCTCCCTTCAACTTCTGTGCTTGCTCTCCTCCCCCTGAATACATTCCTGTTAAAACAGGGAAGGATGCACACCATTCCAGTCTTTCCTAGATAACTGAAAAGAGCTACACAGCACAAAACGTTTGCTGATCATTTTTATTCCAAAGACACAAAGGTGCTCACGTTACCTGACATGCATTTAGCAGGGGGAAGGGTGTGAAGGGTGTCTCAGTCCCCCTCCCCTCTCCCTGCCCTTACCACTGGCTGCTGCAGCACATGGCTCTGCCCCACCTCAGGCAAGACTCTTGGCTGTCCTCTGACTTTTCCCTCTGTGAACTGGGGTCACGTTCTTTCCTGACTATGGCCAAAAAATAAAATAGATGGCACAAGGTATGCAAGGTATCAGGCCCATGGCCACTGACAAATCTCTAAGTACTTATGTGGATTATGTTGGAAGCATATTCCTGGAGATACTGTTCATGTTTATAAAGTCTTTTGGGGTGAACATTGCTCAATGGAAAAGCAGCACAGAAATTTAACAAAAGCTACGCTGCAAAATGCAAAAAAGTAATTCTCCCACAGGAACTGAAAGGCATTTCATACATGTCCAATGAGACATTAAAAATAATTATGTGGAAGAGTAATAGCTCCCTTGGTTGTTTTAATATATTTTTGTCTACAAACAAGAAACGTTCTCTAAACTGCTGCCTTGGCTTGGCTTGAAAGGTCTCTCAAACAAAAGCCCTTCAAGTGACCCTTAGATTATTAAAGCTCAGTAACAATGAATGTGGATCTCAGTTCAAACAAAGACTGTAAAAATAACAAGACAGCAGTTTTGCTCTTGGAAAAGAGTATGCCTCAATAAACTGAAAACACATAGAATGTATTTTTGATCAGTAGTCATACTTCTGCTGAACAAACCCAAAACCTTTTATCTGAAATTTTTAACGCTGTTTTTCTCTCTAACAGTATCTGCAAATAGTCTCACTTCTAGTACAAATGGAAGATTGGATGCTGTGTCTGCATTTAGACTTTCCAGAGCTCATTCAGAGAGCACTTCAGATCAACAAGGGGTTTTTTTATTCTATTCTTCATGAATTTTTTCCCCAAAATCTTGAAATATCATGATGATCATCAGAAACATTTGTGGTGAAGAAAAATGCCAGCAGTGCCAAATTACAAAGCTTGAACACTGTGATCTGTGTCTCCCATGAGAAAGATACAGAGGTTGAGATGTTCAGTGACAGACATTAATGTCAGATGCCAAAGCAGGAAAAGCAAACATAGGAGTGGGGAGAGATATATAGGACCCATAGAATATCTTGTTTTGAAACTCATATGTCATTTAAATGGCCTTTATAACCGAAGTTCGTTAAAAATATACTTTTGTCTAGTTTGCTGGCAGAACATATCACAGCTTCCAATTGATAGAGTCAGTTCTGCACTTGTGAACTGGAGACACAACTCTTCTGTCTCCATCACTGGGAGCACCAATGGCTGTGCACAGCACTCCCTCTAAGCACAGACCAAAAATGATGATGCCAAAGCCAGCGGGCCATACAAAATGTCAAAAGTCGGAGCGTTTCATCTGCTTTGCCCCTACCAATCTTGGTCTTGCAGCCAGCATTAACACTGGAGGAGCAGGGGCTGGGCAAAGGGGACAGTCTCCCTAAAGCACACTGGTCCTCTGTCCTTTTGAACCAGCTCATCAGGCATCTCACCAGCCCCTCACCAGCTGGTCTGGCTTTTCATGTGTGCCCTAGTCTGTATTTTAACTGTCACTCTCCTACCTTGAGAGGAAACAGCTTAGCTCTTCCCCATCTCTGCAGCACACCCATCAAATTTAAATCACGAGCTCCACTGGCTGTTACCAACACAGTGGCATCAAACAGACGCAAGGGTTTAGCCATGTCTTAGCTGATTAGACCATGACATACCAAAACTCTCTCTGATGTTTTCGTTATGGAATTTCACCATCTCTGGGAGTAAAGGTAGAGCTGAGCAGGTGGATAAAAATGCAACACATTTTCACAAAACCCACACCCTCTATCCATTAACAAAGGCAGATAACGGAGGTGTAGAAACAATTCCTCTCGTTTGCCATGGCCAAAAAGCTTTGTATTTACTTGGTCTCATTTGTGAATAGAAAGCACAAATGGTCTTGACATTTGTAATAGAGTAAATAGAGAGAAACCTGTGCATCTGCTTTAACAGCTTGTAAACTGTAAGATCCCTTCTCCACACGGGATGCTTAATGAGTGGAACTGGATCAGAACCCCTGGTTGACCAAAGCTTTCTATTCAAGGTTTATCTGTGCAGAGCAGTAAGTTCACTACCTTTGTGCTATGCCTGATTCCTGCCCAGGGGTTTAGGGTTTAGGTGTTTGTTCTGCATAACTGTAGCAACAAAGCTGGCAATTAGCACCAAGTTTGGCTATTCCTGTGAGTGGGAATCACCCTGTGAACTGCATTAACCAGACACCAAGCAGACAGCAGTGTGACAATTATGCATTTAATACAGTCAACACTGGATTTGAATACAGTAATAATAAAACACACTATAACCTACAAATCTACATTTGTATTTCCTTCCTACCTGCCTCAATAATCATCTCTTTGCTCTTTGCAAAGAATAACGCACTAAAGCTCATCTGCAGCATGGAGTGATCAGATAGTTCTCTCAAGGTATAGCTTCTTTTAGCACATTTAAACAATGCATTAAATGAAATACAGGACAAAAAATAAAAAAATAAATACGGGATAAAAATGTTTCTGAATGAGATTTAGAAATGAAGACAACTGAAAACTCAACATATAATTTACGGTATAGACTAATAGTTGTTACGTGTCAGCACTGAAGGTCTTCAAAGCACTGATACATTTTATGAGAATTCATAATCCTTAAATACAGGAATCTTCTCCCTATTCTGTGTTTATACATATATTTATCAGATGAAAACTGATTATTAGAAAATCTTAATTCTTAACAGCTTAGTTTAGCATCGTGTACTATGAAACTAGGGCCCGGATTTCAGTACAGTTCTGAGTTACTGATTGATTTTGCCAGTTGCATCCTTTTTATAGTTCCTACAACCCTTCTTATACTAAAATTAGATAGATGATGATAGTGTTGATGACCTCCTGAGGTTATCTTTCTATTACTGTTCTTTCTATATAACAGTACAGTAATAGTACTCAGCTCCTTGCTCAGAAAAGACACCCTAATTATGTTGTGTTGTCCCTATAAACACCAAGATTACACAATGCCCTGCAGTGCAGTACAAAATGCTGGTCGCAATTATACAATGAGTTAGGAAAAGGAAGATAAATATTTGAGATGAACTGGGTCTAGTGAATGAGATACTTATGAATTTAAGAGTCATCTTTCTTTTATTATGAGGATGAGCAACCCAATAATGGTGATGGCTACAATGTTCACAAAGAGGAAAACCAAACACTTTCATCATTAAATATGACATGGCAATGCCTGCCAGGAGACTCCATCCCAGCACTCATTTCTGTCCATCCAAACATTGTCATTGGACATGCCTGTTCAAGGAAATGGCAAACTGGGGCTTACAATTTCAAAATGCTGCAGTTTACTGATACTTTAGGTGTATTCAGCAATTTTCTTATATTTTTTGATCTTCTGCATTAAGTAAAGCTGAAACACTTCAAATCACGCTAAAGTGCAGAGAAAAATACCTTTGGTCTAATGCCACAACCTTTTAAGAAGACAGCAAATGCTCAAAGATATCATGTATTTCTCCCACATTTGGGTGATGCACCAAATGCAGAGGGAAAAAAGAGGGATATAAAAGAAACAGCAGCATGAGAGCAAAAATTATGTGAAGCCAACATAAACTAGGCAGGACTGGCTGTGCCATGTTTTGCTTGTAACATGTAAAGAAATAAATTCCCTGCTACTTTTTTCCAATAAAATATATATATAAACTGACAGAAAACTACTAACATGTTTGCAGTATCATTTAATACACATATTCAGTTTAATCCAAGCAGTTAACAAGTCTTGGAAAACAAAGCAAAAATACTTCATCTTGGTTCAAGCAAAGCATTTGAAGGCAGGTTCCCTTAGGAAACGAGGCTTATGTGATTGCACTGCCAGTCCATCTGTCTCTCGAATAACTTCTCAACCTCAGACCTGTTCCAGCCAGATTCTGTCCAGACATGACATTCCCAGCAATGCTGAGTGAGCACAAAGTTCAAGAAACTGGCAGCTCAATAGAAACAAAGGGACCTACCCCAGTGCCCCCACGAAGGAAGCGCTGCCGAGTGAGCTCAGCAGTTCTCTGCACAGTTTGGCTCCCCCCGGCCCCTTACTCATCAGAACAAGCTCCAATACATGCTACCATTGCCCAGCTGTTATCTGGGGAAAAGGAAGGGAAGCAAAGATAGTGGGAGGGGAGGGAATCACGGGGGACATGTAGGGAGCAGGGGTTGAGGGGTGGGCAGAGAGCTCAGAGGCAAGGATTCAAATCCAGGCAGCAAGGATTCATTAGTTCCACTGTCAGGGAACAACTTGTTTCTCAGCATTTCAGCTCAGCCAGCAAAGTAGTAAGAGAAGTTATTTCCACAGCTCAATTGAAATTGTGTTTTCAAAACCTTTATTTACTGGTGTTTCAGATCCCATCTCCAAACATGGAGGTTTGTGCAGCTTGATCAATCCTCAGCAAGCTGAACTGAACATTTACATTAATGGGGGAAGTAAAAGGTGTATTATTACAATGATCTAGAGGTGCAAACATCAGGTTGCTTTAAGTACTTCAGAGAAGTGTTTGTATCCTTCCAAAGGGGGATGTTTTCTGTTTCTTTTCATCTGCACCATTGTCTCCTATAAATCAGCATTTTACTCTGCTTGGGAATAGTAGAACGTGTGAGTAAGGACAGAGTTTACTAAATGTTGAATTAGTTGGGGCTGATTTAACCATTTAGGCTTTTACCTGCGCTTAGAGAAATGTGCTGAACTTTGAAGAAGTTGTTTGAAGCCATTTTTTCTAAGTGGGATGTAAAGTGATTCTCCTTCATTTCCTATAAAGGACCCCATAAAAACTTGTCCTGTGACATACACAAAAGGACACCACAAAAGAAAAAGTCCAGTTGACAGAAACCACCCCAGACAGATGTATTTTTGAGCTATGTATCAATTCCTTGCTCTGTCAAAAACTGACCAGATGGTATAAAAGTGCCCAGGTCACTCTAGAATACACAGTCCTACGAAGAAGTATTTCAGTCTTCTCATTCCCAGTCTTCAGTTCTTCCCATATGACAAGACCTATGACAGTAGCTTCACTGTTTTGGTATTCTTCATTCCTGAATGTCATTAAGCATGAGTGATATCCAAAATCAGCTTCAGTTTTGCTCTAGGTAGGGCACAGACCCAGCCATTAACAGGGGGCTTAACAAAGGCAGAGGCAGAATTATTAGCAGAGTTTTAGTGTCTATCAGATCAGTAGCGGTCACTTCAAACTCCAGTTCTTATTTCTAACAAAACCATCCCCAAAGAAGTGGTACAAACCCTTGGGAAGCCTTTCCTGTTTACAATTTTTTTTTAAGAGCAGAGATTTAACTCCCCTGTGGTTTGCTCCCAATACCAAGAGTACCTGAGGTTCCCAATAAGCAAGCTCAATACCCACAGGAGGGAGAACTTTGGACAGTTCTTCAATGCCTTGCCAGTCACAGGGTGGGACAGGGAGCACCTGGGGCTAAACCTTCTTGACAAATCTTCCTAGTGACTGTGTCTGTTTAAATAATCTGGAGGTATCTGCTACAGTTTGTCCTGAAGGCCTGGCCTTGAATTACCCACGTGGCTTCCACTGGACCTCTGGATGTTTCTTCTTCATTGCAATTGAGATGTGGGAACAGAAGAGAGTGAAAAAGACTGGTATGAGCCCAGGTCTCACTCAGAATAAGTGGCCCAAGTACATTGCAGAGAGGAAAAGGGTCTTGATCATTCAGTTCAGATGTAACATGTGGCACCTTTGTAGAAAGAATAGCAGCAGAAATTTCCTATGAGCAGTTTTAGAGGTGGTTTCATCACTTGGGTTGCAGCATTCTGTAGAGGCAGGAGGAAAGGTAAGATGCAGGAGCCAGAAAGGACCATGCAAACTCATGGGGCGGAACAGGGTGTCTCACAGTGCAGCCCAATGTTTTTGCTCAAGAGAAGCAGAGTTGTTTCAGGAGTGTGGAACAATACAAGGAGGTTTGGCAGGAAGTTAAGGATGGTTGTGGGAGATGGCTGGACTCATTCTCCTGCCATCACCTCCTGTTCAGAGTATGTCAGATGTATCTCTTTGTTCTCTAGGTGCCACCTAACGGATTGCGTAAGGAAAAAAGGTAAAAGTATAAGGCAGTCATGGCAGTGAGGAGTGACCTTTCACACCAGAGAATCCAGCAGTTTTCTTGGTAGTCAAAGTTGGATGCAATTCTTTCCCATTGATAGCC
Organism: Pithys albifrons albifrons; assembly: GCF_047495875.1. Classification (NCBI taxonomy): domain Eukaryota; kingdom Metazoa; phylum Chordata; class Aves; order Passeriformes; family Thamnophilidae; genus Pithys; species Pithys albifrons. Next base: position 57,917,144 of record NC_092463.1, on the reverse strand, counting down.
TTCCATCTGAATAGACACATTCCCAGAGCTGTGATTGTACCTGTGACAGCTCTATGCCCAAGAAAGCCCAGATCATTTTCTGTTGGCTCCATTCATCTGGCATTTGTGTTCTTAGATTTCCTGTTGTCCAGACAGGGACTCTGACAGGGCTAAACAACTCCACAGCCAGCAAATAAATCCAGAGCATATCAGTGTCCCATATAATGCACCACTGACTTCCCATACTTTCAAAGCAGATCCAAGAAGAGATACCAGCTATGAAAATGCCCCATATAAGTTAAGAAACTCCTGCTCAGCAAGCAGGCAGGATGACACAGGCATGTGCTTCAGCAGCACCTACAGCTACATAAAAGAAGCAGATTACAAGGCATTTGAAACATTACCTTATTTCTACTGAACAAGGCTTGAATACTGACTCAGAATTGCTCAGACCTGAAGTGCTTACCTTCTCTTTATCACATGACAGGGAGAGGCCAGACTTTGCTGTGCTTCACAAAGGAAATGCTGCCATGGCTCTGCACAGCAACCAGAACCAAAAGTTCCCAATAACCAAACTGGTTCTGACACAAATCCTTCCATGAATCTGTCACTGGCCTTCAGTACTTTGGTTTTCCTACTGATTCAAATCAGGATGTGAGTGATAGTGCTGGGACTAGTGTACAGTAAAGCAGAGTTCACCCTGCAGCTCTCTGGATCAACAGGTAACTAACTTTCTTAGAAATTAATCTTTAATCAAACTTGAGTGACTAATATGTTCAAACCAGAAACCTTCCTGCGGGTTTCAAAAATTTAATTATATTCCATCCCAAAATTTTCCTAGTGCTCCTCATTGAAAATACACAGCTGCACTGGTGAAGCTGTCAGTTGAAAGGAAACAAGAGGTTTTGGCAGCTACACACAGGGGAAGAGGTGAGGCCCTGGACTCATGAGAAGGCGTTGGAGACAGTTTAGGTTTGGAGATCTGATGCCTGATGACATTTTTGGCGATCTGAAGAAAACTCATTTCATCCCCACCCTTCTGTGAACAAGGCAGAGCTGACTGGGTTACAAGGCAGAAGGTCTTGGTCCCAGCTCCTGCAGTGACATATCATATGACCATAGGCAAACTGTGCTTGGTTCCCACCTCCAACTGCAAAAAGAAGGAGCTGCACTTTCTAAGATGAGCATCAAGATATGAGGCACTTTGGGAGGAGAGTTCTTAGCTCTATGAAGCAGATGTGTTTGAGCCCCAAAGAACTGAAGGCACGTGCTGATGTTTCCAGCACAGATTTTAGCTCAGGAGCATCGCATACACAGTTCTGAGCTAGAGGATCTTCCCAGGAGAGAACATGTTCATCCATGTAAAGTCACCCTGAAAGAGCTACACTGAGCAAAAGAACAGCCTTTATGGTATTTATTTTCCTTTACAAGCCACAGAAATATTTGCTCTCTCTCTGAAGGAAAAGTTCACCTTTTCCTACATTTATACAGCCCCTGCCACTGGGGAGCGAGTCAGCAACTCTAAGGCACCAGCAAAGAATAAAACAGCAAGAGAAATAATAATTATCTAGGGAATTTATTTTCAACCTATACTTTAGTTACTTAAAATGTAATAGAGAAAAGTAAAACCTGAAAGATATACCAATATTCTCTAAATAAGCTCTTGGGGTTGTGAAATACCATGGAGCAAAAATAAATCACCACCTTCAGAACAAGTTGGCCTGAATGAAAAGAACCTTTCCTGTGCAAGAGACGCTATTTCACAACTCTGGGTAAAAAGTACTATACAGGTACTAGTTTGTATCGAGTCACTGCTGCTGTTTGAGCTGCCTAGACTACACATGGGAGAAATATTTAGTTCCCAGATATGCAGCACAGCAAGACACTTTTCACATAAAAAGCCAGCTTTCAAAGCCTACCTTTACAGGGAGGGGCTCAATACCAAAGTCACAGAGCATTACACTCTCACTGACATTAGTATCAGCCTTGCAGAGCATTGCAGTTCACATGACTGTTTTACTCCAGAACAAGGCTTAATTTTAAATATGTGAACAATATATATTCATGGAGTTTCCCTTACTCGGAGCTTTTCTACTACCACTTCCCAGGAGAATGTTCTACAATTCACATTGCAGTATGCAATAATACAAGTATTGCAAGATATTATGCAATCCAAATAAAATAATGTGGCAAAGATGCATTGAGAGGCAGGGATTCATGGCACCTCCATGACTAAAACAGAGAATGGCTCTCACTAAGCAGTGGTCATGGAAGTAGGGAGGAGTTGTCTGTATTGACCCTCCAGAAGGAGGAAAGTTCTACATTTTGCAAACCTGAGCTACCAACTGCTCAGTAGTACAGGGGGGACTATGTATCCCTCATGACAGAAGGTCCATCTAGGAAAAAGTATTTTCTCTAAGAACTCACCACTCCCCCTTGCAGTGTCTGCAATGAAGTCTTACTGATGCTGTCTCTGAAGCATTCTGCCTTACACACACCTCTCAGGTGTAGATGAACTGGTGACATCTAAGGTGCTGTTAATTGAACCTGCTTCTTCAGTGCACATGAAAGAAAAACAGTGTATGTGCACTCTCTGACATGGTGAAATCCCCTCTTTTCTCTTCTGCAGAATTGGCCCCTCCAGCTCTCCTTGATGTGGCAAAGCAATAGCAGACCAAAAAGAGATGTGAAACTCTCAGCAGCACAGATCAATCAGGGAACCAAAATAGGTTTATCAAAGAAAAATGTGACTCGGACCCATCCTTGGAATGAAATCAAAGAGTATCTAATGGCAGCAGTAGGTCTCCAAGAAGAAAACAAAGCCAAACGAGTTTAAAATAGATCCAAACAAGAATACATGGGCGTTTTTTTTTGTTGTGGTCATTGCCAGCCAGATTATGATTGGTTACAAATGTTAAGGGCCCTTGAGTTGTTTGAGTCCTTAATCCATCAAGTTGGCCACCACTGTGTGCCAAGCGATGACCTCAGTCAAAAGCCATAAATCACTGCTCACTTGGAGCACCAAGCCTGCAAGCTCCCTCAAGGATCACTTCTCTCAGCACCAGAGCGTGGGGCAGGCAGGTTGCCCAGAACTCTGGATTAGCTGATTTACATGCAGGAAGAAGAAAAACCTCTCAACTCTAAGAACCAAATTCTGCATTAAGAGAAGCTGGCATGGAGCATATTGAATAGGAAAAAAAAAAACCAGAGTGTGTGCTTTGCATGTGGGTTAAGAGCTGGAAGATCTGCTTCCTTACAGTGTGGTCCCAGTGAAAGATTTAAAGCAGCATTTAAGAAGTTAAAGCTACTAACCTGCTAATCCCTCTAATTTCTAATCCTCTTCAGGGCATTTTGAGCCACCTCCCAGTTACTGCACTTTGCAAAGAGTACCTAAGACACACGCTGTTTATCAAACATGATTGTAAATACCCAGAAAGTTCATTCTCCATTCTGAAGCAGAGGAATCACTTGTTGCATTTGATGTGGCACAAATACAAAAGATGATGAAGCCTTTTGTTTTTTTAGACATGGAAGTTAGTTAATCTTTATGAAAGTAAAGCAGGTGTTCACCTACAAAGCATTTTTCAGTAGGAAATGTATGATGAAAGTGACCTTAAAGAAGCCTGTTGTTATAAGGATTTTGAGGAGCCGGGAGAATGGGGGGGTGGAGGGGGAAAGAAATATTTCAAACAGGAGAGAGTAAATGTGGTCACATTTTTCACCACTGAATACAACAAACTCTGTTTCCTGTGGTAGGGCAGCTTTCATGAAGCCTTTCACCATCTCTACTCCAGTGATTGCTAGTCTTTTTTCAAACATTTATCTCGTGTGTTTCTATATGCCTGTATCTATATACACACAAAAGATACATATTTAAGAGGCACAACAAAGTTATAAGTTACAGTAAAAGCACACGTTAAGGTGCTGTACCATCAAATCAAAGTAGTTGCAAGGCAGTTTGGGGCTGAAGACTGTGTCTGCATTAACAGTAATGCCCAAAAAGTTTTACTCTTGCAAGCTTTCCACACATCCCAAATTAGGTTGGAGCAATTACAGCAGAGGCCACTCATATTATTAATTCAAATTTAAATACAAGAGTCAGTCCTTGTAGGAACGGCAATGAAATCTTGGCAATGAAATCTTACCTCTCACAGTCCAAAGTAGTACCTTATATGATAATTCATCAGAATGAAAAGCACTGGCAAAGTAAGTATTTGGGGCTTTGCATACAATCTTATTTTTAAATGCTTTTGGCAGTTAACTCCTTCATCTTTAAAATTACATTAGACTAAAGTGAAATTGCCTTCTATGTTGAGAAGACATAAAGCAATGGGAATAGATTCACCTCCTCTCTGTTTCCATTTCAAGAACTCCTGAGGAACAGAACCTGACCCAGTGGGGATGAAGTGACTCGGCTTTCACAGCAGGATGCTCCCGCTCACAAACCTCAGAGGACAGAACCACGCTGTGCTCGCTACCTCAGCCTCAAGATCCTTGTTCCAGTAAGGCTGGGGAACTTTGCCACTGTGCCCAGTCTAGCCATGACTGTCCCCTCCTGCTGCAAAAGGCATCAAGGCTGGAAACAGCTTTTTCCCACAGGCTCATACGCTTTTCTCCATACACCTGCCCCACCAGATCTTTTCCAAACCTGTGTGCCTCCTGACGTTGGGGAACTGAGAAGTGTGGTCTTGCTGTGTGTGGGAATCCAGAGTTCCAAGATTCACAGTGGAGCTACAGTCAGCAATGTGCTGGACATCCACTGGCTGTAGAGAGCCTGGGGTTTGACCTGAGAAACTCAACAGAGAAGGCAGTTTAAAATATACCACTGCCAATGCAACATGGTGTCTTTTTTGGCAGAGAAGATAAAAATAGCAAAGAAACGACAGCTCTGTTCTTTTTATGAAAGCCTGGCAGTTTTCCAGTAGAGACTTAAGTACTTTTTGTGCTTTGGGGGAAAAAATGATGGGAAGTAGTCCAAGACTGGTCATACGAACCTGAGAAATATGGAATAAGAGGCTGGGCTGAAGCAGCCAAAGTGGTACCACCAGCTGCAGCCCCATTAATTAACTCTCTGCGGTATGTGGCTGTAAGAATGACCCTGATAATTGCTGAATACGAGCAGATAACTTTTACAGAGCAGCTATGCTTTTCTTCCTGTGGTATACTTTTCCAAGAAGTACCTTGCACGTTTCCTCTGTCTCACAGGACAGTAAATTAGTTCTAATTGCAAAGGTATGTAGTAAAAGCTGTGTTCAGCCTTCTGCAGCATTTGAAGATTTATTTTACAGTTTTAGGTTTTCTCTGAATGCCTAAAACTGTGGGGAGAGAAACATGAGAGAAAATGCAGATTGTATAGATCCATAGAAACACTTCAGTTTAGATAAATAAGTATTTCTCTGCAACTTAAATAATGTAACCGAAAAGTACAGTTCTGTGGGTAATAGCACAGTGCACTAGAATATAGGGGGTTTTTTCCTTTTTTTCTGGTCTTCTTGTAAACTGAAAAGAATGACAGTTTTATCTGCTTAAGGGGAAAATATGACAGCTACAATAAATTATTTTAACATAACCTAACTCTAGTTTTATGAATAATTTTGAAAACAGCACCAAAGTAAAAAAATGTAAAAAGTACCAGTGCAAAATTCTACAGCTCCATTGACAGCACTGACTTGTTCAAACAGTAGCAATTCACTGAACATGAGCTAAGAGAGTCACTGGGTGCAATCCTCCAGCAGGGTTTTGGATCCTTATACTGTGCCAAACCTCATCAGCTGGATGTAGCCTGTAGTCATAGTGTGGCATTCAGTCATGCTCTGCATCCTCTTTGACAAATATTAATTTTCCTGGTCCCTTTGGTCTCCTCTACCTTGCTGTCCCACTGCCCCTGCTACAATCAAGCCTCCACAGCAACATCAGTCAGGGAACAGCAGCTACACACATCAGCTGCTCACTCACTCTTTCCAGAGCCAGCTCATCCTTCTCACAGTTGTGAACTTAACAAACAGCCTGAGGATTCAATCTTGAATCAAAGCTATTGTGCTGATCCAAGAAAACGATGTTTATCTCCAGCTGCAGAATACAACTTGCCTGTAGTGTACAGGTGGTGGACACTTACCATGTGCTGCATTTAGCAGTGGGCTGTTTCTGTGAAGGGATCTCACACACAGAGGAAATCCTGCTTTCTTGTTTCTCCCTAAGTACCAGAAAGGACCCGGTTCTCTCCCCAAACCCCAGTGCCTACATGCATGATAATAGATATGTAGTTTTGCAAATGAAATCAACAAACAAACAAAAAGTAGTCACCTAACTCAAGGCCAAACAGAAGGAGAAAAGACAGGAGAAGGGGTTTTGGACTGGCTGGTTTTTCCAGGAATGCAGCTGTGCATTCCAGCAGGCAGCAAGAATGTGGGTTTTTCCATTTGCACTGATCACAAGCTTTGCTACATTCTAGGCAAAAGCACTCACCCCCCATGTATGTGATTCAGCCAGAGAGCTTCACAAAGTAACACTACTCTTTAGGAAAGAATGGAAATCAAACACAGATTCTTTGAAAGGCAGCCAGCATCATAGGACAGAAAAATTAAGTCACTGCTGGGAACATGCATTTGTTTTTCTGGCTGTGCAAGCCTGAATATACTGGGCATAGCTGATATGCAACTTGATGCTGTCTCAGGATCTCTCCTACCACAGCCAGGTGTGAGAGGATCCAGCAGTTTCATCAAATTTGTCACAGGCAGTTGTGTTTCTTGTAGCTCTTTATACCAATTTAGTATGACCAGTACTGACCAGACAAAAAACCTCCTCAAGTCCTTGTGTTACTGTGTGTTTTTCTGTCTCTCCAAAGAGTCACAAAGTGTTGACTTTTCTAGTGCCCCCCACTTTGGATGGAACTGCTTGTGCCGATGCCAATGTGAACAAAGAGGTGCCAGGGAACTTCGGAGGAAAACTCTCCCTGCGCTGCTACCAGTGGTGATTCTTAGAGATACAACTATTCCTATAGCTAATAACTCAATTAATGCAAAAGATCCTTGGAACTCATTTCTACTGCCAGCAGCACAAAGCTTAAATAGCATCGCTATCTTCCTCAAGTACACTGCAATAAAAACAGATCCTCCCAGCACTTTCTGAGGCAGCATCGTAGAAAGAAGCCAAACACGCCCCCCAAAAAAGAACTTTTGTAGTAGCCAGCTCATAATAACGTGACAAAAACAACTAGTGAGATAAGAAGATTCACAAGACAATATGACCTTCAAAATGTGTGGTTTGCTGAATTCAAAAGTGAGTTCATCCCTATGAAAATGCCCAATCCACTACCTGTCTCCAATGGCATTCAGTACATACCTTTGCCATATTCTCTAATATGTTCATATGTGAAACAGGCAAAAATTGTGATGAATGTTATGACAGGACCATCACTTATTGATATTTGCTTAAAGCTCTACCTCCCCCAGAGCAAGTGCCTACCTGCAGACAGCTCCTAACTCCCCTCAGCAGGACACATTTTAAAGTTAGAGCTCTATCACCTCTCAAAAAAAAGAGTGTTTCATCTACAAAAGTCTCTTTGGATTTAGTCTGGCTCTCATTAATTTCAAGGGGAGTTGGAAAAAGCACAAGTAGAGCTTATAAAAATAATAAACAATGAGAAAGAATAGGATATAAAATATAAAATTCATTGCCTCCAAACCTGCCCTGTTCTCTTTTTTTACCTTTCAATAATGGTTACATGTGTCTTCTGCACATTCAAGCATCAGAAAAACATATAAACCATTTTTATTGCATACAGCAAAAATTTATCTACATGTTTCAGCTTAGATCTGCAAGAATACACTTAAATTTTAGAACTGTAGCAAGAAAACAAAGACAATCAGTTTTATTCCATGCACAGCAATTCCTCCAGCTGTCAGCACAAGTCACTTTTACTGCTAAAGCAAAATTGAGAAGCATCAAGTGGATACCACAAAAACAACACAAGTTTCTTTAAAAAGACCACACCTTCTGTTCTCTAGACACTTAACTCTGTTAGGCACAAGTAACAGCAAATTACCAAGCAGAATTAAAAGGCATGAAAATGCTATGCATTCAAGGCAGAAAGCTAATTTTTGCCTTCGTACTGAGGAGAACCAAAGTCATTACCGAGTTTCAAAAAACATTTACAGATTTTCTGCAACTCTCCCACGCTTTGCTGTACACAGTGAAATCCTGTTGTTAGTGCAGACAGTGGGAACTTTGCTATCAACTTCAGGGGAAGCCAGGACTGTACCCTCTTTTTATTATCTAAGCCCACAAGCCCAAAATTTAGTCCTTTGTGGTTTGTTTTAAACAACAAGGAAGGGTGTCAACACTTGCTGTAAGGCAGTGAGTTTTACTACCAGCTACTGGTTAGGATAAACACCACTCAAACTGTGAACTCTCTCCATCATGAAGGTATGCACAGTTTAGGTAATTCATCAGGTTAGAAATGGCAACACTAATTTAATCCTGATGACTCTAAAAGTCTCTTTTTTTTTTTTGAAATAAAATGTAAAATCTAAAATCAAAGTCTAAACTGGATGGTAAAGGTGTTACCAAAAACCCTCTCCCGGACTCTTCTCCAGGTCACACTGATGTAAATACCGTATATTTCTACAGTTCCTCTTGGCTTCCTCAGCATTTACACTTGAAAGGGAACAAATCCTTGAACAACAATATGAAATCTGTCTGAACAGTTTAATTAGTACTTGCTGCAAAAGGGCAGATCATACATGTGATGTATAAACCTAGTAGATTATGGAAAGAAAACAAAACAAAACAAAAACCCTCTAATTAAATTCTGTGTCATCCAAACCCAGGATGAACACTTGTAGCTCATCTCCCACAGAAGCCATTGTATGTGAAATGGGGTAATGCATAAACAAAGTGCTTTATCTGGGGTATGACTGGAAGCTTTAAGATTGAAACGTCCTTTAAGATAACATTCCAAACCTATCCTTTTAAGTTTTCAGCCAAGAATTTGTTTTTATAATTTCTCTGGTCTTGGCAAAAGGAAACTGTACTTCAGGCTACGTTCTCCCTCTCACTCAATGCCGCTTCCACTCCCCACTTTTTTGCCAAAGAAACAAAACAAGTGTTTTGAAAACCAAAAGTACAAGGAACAGGCTATGGCCGCTCTTTGTCGTGGTTTCTTTGTTAATCATATTTACCATGAGATATCATAAGGCAGCTCATTAACAACACAAACAATAATATTGTTTTATCTATCCCTGGATCTCACCCCGCAATTCCCACTCGGGTATTCCAGACACCACAAGCTGGTCTGGGAGAAGCCAACGCTGGTGCAGCAAAGGCCTGGCTCCTATCCCAGGGAGAAGGGCACAGCCAGGACCTCTCTCTGCATGGGCAATGCTCAGGATTTAGTGCTGGTGTAACTCTGCTGCTGCAGAAAGTCCTGAAAACACAGTTCTCCCTTCCCCACATGAGAAACAGATTTAATTTACTTTTTCACTTCAAGGTTGTGGGCTGTTTGTCACACAGACTGGTGCTCAAAGCAGTGTTATGAATCCCAAGGGCTTAACTCACTTCTGTCTCCCCAAACCAGTGACAGTCCACTAAGAGCACCTCGACTTCCAGCTAAACCCTCTCACTTCCAACATGCACCATGTGATGAAGTCAGTTACTGAGAATGACCATTAATAAAATCTCAGAAGGGAGATTTTTAGGGAGTGTCTTCCTTCTCTACCAGCTGTAGGGATTTTCCAATCACTTTATACTGCCACAGCACCACACTGAGATTCAGCTGTACTTCTCAAGGGAAGAAAAAGCCACTGCAGCACAAATAGGAAGCTAATAACGAAAAATCTCAGTCTGAATTAATTGCAACTAATGTCACTCTGAATTTCACTTTGTAAACGAAAAATATGTTGCAATGATTTTCCCTGATAGCCACACCTACATAAGACACTAAGTAAATACTATATATCACTACAGAGGCTAAGTCCTCATTTCAGTTTGTTGAGAAATACCAGAGCGAGGCTACATCCGTGTAGAAAAACATTTTCTTGTTTCATTTTACATGAATTTAAGCACTCAGTGTTCACAAAACTGAATCTTTTTCACAGGAGTGTTGCACAGAAATGTTCTCAGAAATATTAAAAAGCCTAGCAGGTAACTGAATTGAGAGTTTTGCAGCAAATTTAAGGTGTGGGGAGGGAAGCAGAGTGTGTGTGTGATTGTTTGTGTAAGCCTTATGCTGTGGCTCATAGTCTCCTGGTTGATGAAGCCGAGTTTGAGAGCCAGCATTTGTTTTTGCAGAAAGAATTGTTATATTTTGTCTCCTGCCTTTGGGATGCTCAGTGGGAAAACCTTCAGTGCAATAGGGACAACTTTTTTTTTCACCTTCCTCCCTGAAAACCATGTGGAGTTTTAGGAGATGAACAAAGGCCTTCCTTAATTTAAAAAAAAATCCCCCTCACACAAGGAAAAGGAAAGGAATTTATCATCTAACCAAGACTGAGAGTTAGATAGAATTTTACCTTTAATTCCCCAACAAATGAAAACTGAGACAAAGGGAGAGCTTGTCCCAGAGTACTTACTCCAGGAGACTCTGAGGCAGCAAGGAGAAACAGAGACAGGTTCATGACCGACTGGATTCCTCCCCTGCTCCAGTTAATTCAGAGAAGTGTTCCAATTCACAGCCTTCCTGAGCCTTCCACCACCAGATTTACAGCTCGTGCAGACGCTGCTTTAGAAGCTGCACTGACTACACTGTTGCCATCCCAGGGTAAGCATATTCTAAATGCTCCTTCCCCTGACAAAAAGCTGAATTCTGGTCTCCTACTCAGTGTCTGAATTCAAAGGCATTTCTCAGGGCTTAAGTAATTTCACCTGGTATCAGCAGTGATATCAGGAACTCAGGAATTTAAGCACTTGTAATTCAAAAACTCGAAACTCTTTAAAAACAGTTAACTAAACTATGATGTGTTTGTTTAATTTTACACTTCAAAATCATAATAAATCCTTGCCTTAGAAGAGCCATCCAGCCTAAGCTGGAATTTCCATGGACAAAAATCTCACAAGCCTTTTAATGAGAGTGTGGAAGTTTAGACAGTTTGGATTTAGAAATCCTAAAGAAAAAAAGAACTTTACCTTATGTGTGTATCAGCGAGCAAAGAGAGACTGATGTGTGCAAATGACAATAGTCTCCAAGGTGAAGGACAGGAATCAAAGAATGAAATGTTTTTCTTCTAGAACTAGGAATTAGCACAACCAAGGCCAAACAATTTCCTGAAAGTAAATGTATAAGTCTTTCTCTGCTGTTTCCCCGCTTTGTTTTTTGATCAGTATTTGCTAAAAGCTCATAGTGCCCAGCACACAAGTGTTTGGTCTACAGCTCAGTGCTGGAGGGACACAGACACAGCATTCTGTGCACTCAGAACACCCTGGGCCACTGGCTTTTTTATGTTTTATAGCCATTTATACATGGATTTTTAAAAACAAACAAACTCGTCTCTTTATTTTGGAAGGCTGAAGTAACAGGCTTGGTTTGGGTAAATTTCCACTATGTGATCAAATATAAAATGATAGTACAGGTTTATAGGGAAGGTGAATACAACAATAGTAAAAAAATAGAAATTAATTCTACTGAGTGACTGTTTTTACACAGAGAACATTTCAACTCACATGCCAGTAATATTCTGCTCTTCACAGAATCACAGGATGGTTGAGCCTGGAAGGGGCATCTGGAGGTCACGTGGTCTACCTGCCACAAGCAGGTTGATCTACAACTGGTTAGCTGGGACTGACCAGTTTCCTAAATTCAGGCTGACATAATCAGAGAGATTTTTGGCAGGATTTTGTTTTGTTTTGTTTTAATAATTAACCTCAGCACTCCTAGAAACATGGAAATTATAGAAAGATGGTCTTTGTGCTAATTTCTTTGTATGTGTTTTGTACAGCTCTTTGGAAGTACGGAGCAGTCAGACATACCACGAGAGCTTTTTCTAACAGTGACCTCTGATAGAATTTCCTCCTGAATTATATCAGAATTTGGATTACTTGTTTGCCACCAAATCTTATTTCACATTGGTAGCATAGAAAAAGAGAAACAAACAAAAAGAAATGAATGCAGACAGATCTGAAGGGATCTCTAACCTAGTTATGCTTTCAAAGTTGTAGATTTTAACAACTTCTTGCTCCAACGTCCTATTTAAAAAACTCTGAATTTCAGAGCACACATCCTTATTTTTAAAGGCTTATATTAAAAAAAATTTAAAAAATCAGTGTGTTTATGCAAACTGTTTCTCATTGACTGTAGCTTTGTCTCTTAACATCCATTATTCAACAAACATATGTTAGAACAACTCCTTCACTACCTCCCCAACATTTCCACAGGAGAATATAAAACTTTTTAAGCCAAGGTGTGCAGGCCAACTTAATCTTGCAAATAATCTTTGCAGTGTGCAAGAGATTGTCCAGCATCTCTATCTCTGGAGCTTAAAATAGTTATCAAAGTTGAAAAGCAGGATTACAGTTATCAGAGCAGTATTTGTTTTAAGAGATGAACTATTGATCAACACAGATATAAAGCTGATCTGAGTAAGCACCACATCAAATATTTCCAGTCCAACCAACAATAAACTGAAGTCTTATTTCACTGAAGATGTGCTTTTGAACACTTAATCACACTGTCCATTGAATAGTAAGCATATAAAAACTATATGCAAAATGTTGATTTTTAAAGAAATATGCACAACTTTCCCATCACAGGAAGGGACCAGAATTTATCTTAGCTCTCATGATAAAATATTAACAAACTAGCTATTTCAAATATTAGCTGTATTCAGGGCTTGGAAAAGGGAATTTTAAACAAAACTAAACAGAAAGATTCAGATGGGAACAGCATTTTCACTTGAATCCAAGTCAAAGCAATCTGTGAGTGATAAATCATTTGTATATGTGTATAATTCTTTTATATGAACATTCTGCTGGTATAAGATGTGTTTGCTCTTTTACTTGTTCTGTTCTTACCTGTTTATTTTGACTGCTGCATGGTTTTACCCCTCAAGCTAAGCACAAGTGTTTGAACACAGTCAGGAACAGTGTATGACTGTTTGATGCCTCTTCTCTGTTAATATCAACAAATTCACACTTTACAAGAGGGAAGCAAATCAATTTTTGGGCTTTCAAAGTGCAGGGGAAAGGCGTGATCCCTGACCTGGCACGGGCACACAAAGCCTTGCACAGTGATAAAAAGCTACCGACAGCTCTTCAACAACACTGTCCATTTCCCATCCAGAGAATCACTGCCATGTATTTTCCTACAGCTGTCCTTGGAAGGCTGTGGGAAGAGCGGGTAAGGAGCACACCAGGTTTGCAAAGCAAACACTGGCCCAGAGAAGCAGCTTAAACTGCAGCAGCGTGTGTAGCCACTGTGGCAGGCACTGTGCCCTACTGTGCATCACAGGAGGTGTGAGCCCCAAATGTAACAGGTTGGGAGCTGCTTTTTGGGAGTCTCAGAAGCTCCAGGGACTGGGTCTATCACCTCCTTGGTGGAATCCCAGGGCTTATGTTTCAACAACATGCACCTTTTAGCAAAACTGCATTAGTACCTCCTGGTCTGAAGAAAACTGAGCAGATAAAACATTAGCTCTGTGGTTAATGGGTATCAGTGACCTGGGCAGCTGCTTTTACTTTTCACTCTATGTACAGAATTTTCACCTTGGTAGGAAGAATATTGTGGTCTCCTGGGACTCAGAGATCATATCTACACCTCCTGTGGAAACTGTACAGATTATTGTTCTGTTAGTGACTTTTAGAACAAAAATTATTTTGATGGAAAGTTTGCAATCAATTGATTGAAAACAACCACACGAAGTGTCAATTATAACAAATTTTAACAGGATACTTCACTACAAAGATGTGTTTTCAAATCAGTCTGACCATGTTCCAAACTCACTTGAAGAGTGCAGAGAGAGGATTTCATATCATCACGGGGGCTGACTGCAGTTATGCCATTTTGAAAATCTCTCCACTAATAAACAGCTCCACTTATTTTCAAAGTTCTGTTTACTTATGTCTTTGTGGAACCAGCCCAACAATTTCTAAGTATATTTTAAGCTATTGTTGTTTCACAGGAGTTTTCTTTCAGGACACATCTTTTGTTTCCACAGAAACAGCACCAGCTGCTTGTGTAGTCCCAACATTTTCCAGGGAGACCAAAGGAGGTGTTATCTGCCATGCCACGTTCCTGTGCCCCTGCTGGGGGTACTGGACACAGTGTGCTGCAGGGCAAATATCTTTCTAAATTAAGCTCATAATATCTCTGGTTTAGGTAGCATTATTTAGTAAATATTATCATGAATAACTCATCTGCAGGGATCATGTATGGCTGCTTCTACTGTACTGTCTCCTGTAAATAAACTCTGAAAGGCTGTCTAGACAGTTTATAGTCTGGAGCTGTGAAAGTGTTGAGGAAAACACTTCAAAATGTGCTTTAAAAGAATCTACACCTTTCATTCTTAGCCCAAATACACTGGGGGATGGTGGGTGTGCACAACACACTGCATTCCCAAACATCGAATTTGAAACTTAATCATGTAATCCTTTGAATAACACAGACAGAAGTTAATCCTTTGAACCAAACTCAGGTAACTCCTGAGTGGATAAAGATCATCTGTCTATGAATAGTTTGGATTTTAAATGATGTTGAAGCCATATGCATAAATTGCTTCCTGTTTTTAACTAAAACACAAATTTGAGGAAGTTTCTAAAAGAATAGGCCAAATCCTTACACATACTGTAACAACTGCTACTATGGCTGATTCAGAAACATGTTCAGTTCACTGTCTTACAAACTCAGAAGTTGGCAAAGGAGAAAAAAAATTGCATAAAAACATAAAATTGTGTAATGTGTAACTCTGCAACCTGAAGTCTCAAATACTTACCTTTAAATATTGTTTTATGTCATTGTCACCAGCACCACATATGAAGATAAGGCTTACAATTGCTGTTCTAAATTATGTGAGCTATTCTTACATCTCTGAGTATTTCTATTGGCTTCTATATTAAACCAAATCATAAGGAAAAAGTCCCTTTAAGACAAAACGATGCCTCTGAATGTAGCACAACTACTCCAGCTTTATGGGCCATGATAAATTACTTTCTCCAAGGCAGTATTTGCCATTTGTAGACCTACCACTGCACACCAAAATAACCTTTCTGATAACAATTCGTCCCAGCTCTAACTTAGGTAGACTTAACCTTTCCTTTACATACAAAGCCTGTTCATTTTTAATCTAAAAAAAAAAAAAAAGAAAAAAATCATAGGGAGGGATTTAAAGTGCAGTCCTTTTTCACTTTTTTTTTTAATCTGCAGCAAGTTAAACACAGGTGTCTCTGAAAGCATCAGGCTTGTGATGGGACACCATCATTTTCCTATTTGGAGAAATATAAATATAAGTAGAGGTATCCTTTTCTGCATGACCTCGTAGATTTACAGCTTTGAAATCATGTGCTTTGACTGGGCTTTCCCTGTTTGCCCCCCTAAGCCCTGACAAATCCTCCTTCTCTGCTGTGTCTGACAATCCCAGCTGGCTGCAGTGGCACCCACTGCCTGCCAGTCCTGGGCACCTGCAATTCCTGCTCCCAGCCCTGCCAGTGCAATGCTCAGCACCACAGTGAGAGCTCTCCCAGGCACAGCTCCCACCCTGCTCCCAGCCCTGCCAGTGCAATGCTCAGCACCATAGTGAGAGCTCTCCCACCCAGGCACAGCTCCTGCAGTGCCTGCTCCCATCCCTGCCAGTGCAATGCTCAGTACCACAGTGAGCTCTCCCACCCAGGCAGAGCTCCCGCCCTGCTCCCATCACTGTCAGTGCAATGCTCAGTACCACAGTGAGCTCTCCCACCCAGGCACAGCTCCTGCAGTGCCTGCTCCCATCCCTGCCAGTGCAATGCTCAGTACCACAGTGAGCTCTCCCACCCAGGCAGAGCTTCCGCCCTGCTCCCATCACTGTCAGTGCAATGCTCAGCACCACAGTGAGAGCTCTCCCAGGCACAGCTCCCACCTGCTCCAACTCTCTTCCTCACCACTTGGATCTCAATTCCCCCTATGAAACAATTTCCTGCCTCTTCCAGGCTCATTTCTCAACTCCCAGGTAACACATTTTCAACCTGATTACAACCAGGTTAGTTTAGTTCAGACTCTTCTCAAACAGTTGCATAATCTGAGCCACCCCACTGCAGCTGTTGTTGAACAAAAGTTATTTATAAACTGTGGACAAAATCCTTTGGTATTTACAAAAGCTACTACGCAAAATAGCAAGATATACTGCCATGGTTATTGTTTTCACTGGGACCTTACTGTTTGTTCAGTCCTCACTGTGAGAAACCCACAGCTGCATTTTGGATTTGACTGGGAAAGAATTTAAAACTTTCAAGTTCTGACCACAAATTTCCCATTGCTAACTCAATATCATCGTTAATTTAATTAATAAAAATTACATCTTCTTAGAATTGAAACTGGTAGCACCACCAGCAACATCAGGAGTGTTACCAACAGGTTTGGGGGAAAAGCTGTCACTGTAGTTGTGTCCAATTAATCACTTTTGCTTGCCCATTTGGTATCATATGGTCAGAACAAGGAAGAAATAGCAAGTTTCCAGAGTACAGTATTTGCAAGACTATTAGCCAGCCTTCTTCACTGTTGCAAGCAGACACAGCCAAATCAGGTCAATTAAGTTGGCAATGGGATGAAAATTAATCTAATCTTTGGTTAGATTGTATTTGTTTTTACAGATATTGCACTAGGGAAAAAGGCTGGGACTCAACATGGTATCCATGACTCCTCCACCAGTGGAGGCCCAATGGGATTCCAGGCTCTAGAATGGATTTTTTTTTTAACTATCTAATGTCACTAAGTTTGGAAAGACTCTTGAGCCACATGTGGTGATCAGGGACCACCAGGTGGGCTGTGGAAACCTTAGGAGAAAAAAAACAATGACATGAACCTGAGCCTCTCTTGTGAATTCTTCCTTTCAGTGGTAGAATAAATGAACAGGGATCCAAATTAGAAATACATTACCCAAGTTTCTTAGAAGATTAATCGTACAGTAAAAGACAGAGAATCTTGGATGAACTTCCCTGCAACTCCAGTTCTAGCATTCAGCAGAGGAAATAAAAACATAACACAGTAATGAAACACTAAGTTAGAATCACCCACCCACCAGCTGAGTAAAATACTCACTTTTAAAGTTCTTTAAAACAGAAACAGTAAAAAAGAAATGTTCCCTGGTTGGGAAGGGTATGATCTGATCACAAATATAAACTGTGAATCCTGTCTAGAATCAAGCTAAATTCTCAGCATCTAAAAGAAGAGGGATTCAGCAGTTTTAATGATATATATATACAACAGATATTTATTATAGGCCACCCAAGCATGAGGTCCTGTGACAGCTAAGAAAAACAAAAAAAATTCTTAGCCAAGAAAGGAAGGTGGAACTAAAACCACTTACAGGATGGGGAAAAAAAAACCTACAGAACACTGTCAATTGATATTTTCAAACACAAATAAATTTGTATCTATTTACTACACACATCCTTATAAGTAGCACATTACAGAAGTATTTAAAATACCTCCATGTTGCATCAAGTATGATAGAACAAGGAACATATGACAGGCTATATGGACTCTGTTCAGGGAGAACAAACTATGGGCTCAACACTACCTATGATCTTTACCTTTTCTTCAAAACCATCTGCCATTCAGGACAGTTGGAAATATTTGTAGAGTTCCTCTCACATGATTTCTAAGAGCCTTTCAATGTCTAAACTCTAGAAAGACAGCCCCAGCCCATGGCTTGACTCATAACCCCAAAAGAATGGTGCAAAACAAACAAACCTTAACCAGACAGAGAGGATGTCTGAGAGGAAGACTAGTTTTGTAACTTATCTCACTGGCATTTTAATCAAATCCTATGTATGAAAAATTATCAATTTCAAGCTGACACCTCTGTAAATAAGCTCTTCAAAAAGTATTAGAGACACATAAACAATGAATGATCAATCAACTGGTTTTTTGCTTGGTCTGGAGTCAACCCAGAACAACTAATAAACTTGCAAGGTTGAAGTGAAAGGATGAGAAGTTCCAAGCTGCACAGCCTCCTGTGTCCTCTGCATTTCTGGAAGTTTTATCCACAAAGCAGAGACTTGGACTGGTCACCTGTGAAAATCCCCCTCCATGGACAGCACTGAACAGCCCCAGCAGAATGGCAGCTTGCAGCACAATGCACTTGGTGGGTTAGCTCTGCATTTGTGCTCAGGGGCAGTTCTCCAAAGCAGTGGACAATGTTCAGCCTTATCTTTAATGTTTCAAACACTAAAGGACAAGTTCTGTTGTCTTCTCTCTTGATTACCCCACCAGGATCTACCACTTTGATCACAGCATTTGCACTCACCAAGTCCTTTGAGCAATCTGGTCTGAGAACTCTCTTCAGTTTGATCCACAGCCTGAACACAAACCTTGCTGAAGGGACCAAAGGTGAATCGAGGCCACTACTGCCCTCCTTTGATCCAAGGCTTTCAGCCCCTGGCTCAAAACCATCTCCTGGCTGTAAACCTCTTGCCAGTCAGAGAGGAAGGAGGAAGCTGTTCCAGCTTCCAGTCCTGGCCATAAGAGACAGGACCCTTCTGGAAGTGGAAGGAAAGAGTTGCATGTCTCACTGGATGCAAAACTTCTTCACTTTCAGGAAAATTTGATTTCTGTTGTTTTTGTCCCTTAGAGCCAGTCCTTAATGTGGTGCTTAATATGTATGTGTTGTACAAAGGGGCCTGGAGGCAGTGAGCAGTAAAAGTAGCACTCAAGAAGTCAACATTTTCTCCATAAATACACTTGAAGCCAAGCAAGGGGATTCATCACAAATAATATTGACTATAAACTCTGCAGAGCTGACACAAATCAAGTAAGAACAGAAAATGAGATACGGTGACAACAGTGTCTTAGTTTTTGCCAACCCTTCAATTCAGAAGAGTCTCAAGAGGCTTTGCAGACCAATGCAAATACAATACAATAAAAAATTATCCTGATTTGGTGGCAGTGCCCTGATTCAGACTTACCAATAACCAGAGAAGTTAAGCTTTTCCTTTTTACTGCTAAAAAACCTTCCTGGGGCATAGATATGTAGTAGCCATTGTCATTACCCAGTCTGAACTCACACACAAGACAGACCATTAAATTACACCAAGATATTGCCAAATTAGTCTCAGATACTCTGCACATCAAGTACAAAAGAAGTGTTAACACACAGGAACCATCTCCAGTAGATTCCTGGTTTTGGTGAACAACAGCAAGACTCAACACCCCAGTTTTCAGCTGAAGAAAAACTCACAGCAATGGACAAATATTTGAGAAAGCTTTATCATCTCCCTACCATGTAACAAATATGGAAACTGAAACTCAAAGGCATCAAAATTAGGCACAGAGAAATTAAACTGTAACTAAAACAAAGCAATATTTATATACACTCATGAATGTCTGGAGAGTGGGGTTTAAATGGGATTTGAGTGCTATGCAGGATTGCTGCCTGGGCCTTCACCTTACCCAAGCCACTGCAGAGTCAACATAAAATGAGAATTTCTGAGTCCCAGCACCCTTATTTCTTTTACAGAGGAAAGCTAGTGCTTATTTTTATTTACATTAATTTGATTTGTATTCTTGTAGAGGAACAGCACAGGGATGTGAAAGCAAAAGGTGTATTTTTTTCATAGAATGAACTACTGAAGTTACAGAAGGTAAATGTTCTGTTCCACAGAAGGCTCCATATGCTGTCCAACCCAGCCATATTTCTGAGGTGAAATGATGCAAAGATAAAAAGCTGACTTTGTGAAACAAAGGTAAATAGCAACCCAGATGCTCTCATTCATATTCTGAAGTTACTGCCATCAGCTCTGTGACCAACACATTTCACAGCTTGTGAATTTCCAGCAATCATAAATTAGGGCAGTAAGAAAGGACCAAGTACAGTCCTATAAACCTCTGAAAGGGTTTGCTTTATTTATATTCCAGCTGGGGACCCTACCAATGCTGTAAAGTTCGTAAAGTATTGGAATCCAGTAGGATCCAGTCCTCAAAACATTCATTTTCTATTTCTGATGGCCTGGATTATTATAACTATGTGTTTCCAGTGCTCCACAGGTTCACAGACAAGGTAAAGAACTATGAGTTATTCTTTGTCATTCTTCCAAGCAGAACTACGTCCACCAGGTGCAAAAAAACTGTGCAAGCTTAACAAAAAAGATCATATATCCAAGGAAGAGGAATAACCCTTCCTTTTCAGAGGGTTCATTTAACCCTCTTGGCTCTCATATGAGATCAAAGTAATTAAAAAAAAAAAACCAAAATCCTGGACAAAAGTTCCTAAGGTCATTGAATGTGGTTCTGAAAGTATCCAAATGCTAAATTAATAAACAGATTCCCTTCTAAAGAGCTTGTCCTTCTAGGTGAGATGTGCTGATGAGGCATGGGAGGCAGAACCTTGTAATGTTGCCCTGAAAACATTATTCTCCAACATCTATTTTGTGTTCTAAGTAATATCCAACATCCATGACTTCCCAGAATCCAGCATTTGCACTTACTGTACGCTCACTTCATAGAACCTTTTTTCTAGGAAAGGTTAAATTTAATGATGTTATACTGCATTGAAAATATTTGTGACATCTGTCAAATTAATTTTAAAACATTCATTAGAGTCAGTGTAACTGCAATAAATACAAAATTAATAGCAAGGGGCTTCTTTTAAGGTTACATTAAAATAACATTCAGCATCTGTCTGAATCTGACAAAATACAGGGAACTGTCTAGAGCCACAGTTTGTCCTTAAATTCCTTGTGCCTACATAAGAAAGGTGCTAAACAATCCATATTTTTTATTCACAGAGTTCCATGTGCTGGACTAGAGAAAGTGATCTCAGAATTAAACTCGGGATTTAGGCAGTTCAGCTTCATTTGGCTTCCAGCTCTCTTTGGGCAAGTGACTATTTTAATCTGTTTTTGTAAACTCTGGAAAACTACATTTAATTCTTCACACAGCTGTTTTGTGGAAGTGTGTCACCCCTCGATGGTGTGAAATATCATGGTGTGACATATCATGGCAAAATGCTACTGCCCTCTGTGCTGCTGGCAGTGCCTGCTGGGGCACATGGAAACCAGGCTTTAAATGCAAACACCACTGTCCTGAGGTCACTCCTTTCCCTTTCCTCACTCCCTGTTTTCCCCTCATGACATTATGTCTTAGAAACACACCTTCTCTTGGTTCTGAGAAAAGGACAGGACAAAATTTGGACATCTGCACTGAAACAATCAGGATCACTGGAGAATGACATTTTTCCTTCTGCATGTTCATCTCGAAGCACAAAAATCGAGAGACAAATTAAATCACACTAAATCTAGAGCAGTTTCCAAATTTGTCAAGTCAATTACTTAATCTAAAAAAGCTCTAGTGCAGAGTTTTAATTTGGAATGTGTGTGCCAAGTATTGCTCACAGCTCAGTATTTTGAAAACAACACAGCAGTGACTTCAAGGACATACGGCTTAATCCTGTACCTTTTAGCTAAACTGAAAACAGGCAGACAGGTAAAATCCTCTTTTCCAAGTTTATGTCTGAATCCTCTCCCAGTTATACAGAAGAAGCCATTCTCACAGGGCATTTAAATACATCTTAAAATTGCATTTTTGTTACTTAGATCTGAGTGACAAGAAAGATGAATCATGTCTCGGAATTTATTCAGCATTGCTAATTAAACTCATTCCTTGAGGCCTGGGAAGCACTAAACCACTGGAGTGTAACAGTGAAAATTAGTGATTTGAATAGAAGAATCATGAACTTTGGAAAAGAAAACATTACCCATGGGCAGAGCTCACAAAATAGACCCTTACAGAACCTAAATAAGATTAATGAAGGTGAAGTCAAGAAAAACAACAGCTTTTAAAGTCCTCATGTCTTATTTTCCGAAGAGCACATAAAAGAGACTCAGTGCCACTAAAAACCTTTAACATGCACATATGCATCTAACATAGAAAACAGGAAAGCAAGTTTTATAGGCCTCCTCTTACTACATTGCACAGAAAATAAAAATTCTTCAACAAAAATTATTTCAAAAACCATTGAAGAGAAAATCACCTTCAAGTATTTCCAAGTGTTTGGGTCCAAACTCTGTCCCTCCAAATTCTGTCATATTTCAGTGGAAACTCTTAGCCTGGGTGTTTCTGTGGTACCAGCAGTGTGTGAGTGAAAGAACATCCTTCCCAAGCTCCTGTTGAAGAGCCTGGAGATCAGCACACCCAGAACACAGCCCTTGGGGACTCAGCTCCTCTACTTGCAACAAACCAAAACACAGATATGACAGTAAAAACACCATCACCTGTCAGGGTAATGTGGCTACTGCACCTGGAAATCCATGCTAAAGACAGCAAAGAGGAAGCCTTCAAAATCAGAAGTAATTGGTGAGATGCTGGATTTAATTTGAGGGTTATTCTCCTGGTAGGAATATCACTGGGGCCACAAGATGCTGCCCACAGTTGTGTTTCATGTGTACATAAGACCAGGGCTCCTGGCAATGGCAGCTAAGCTGGGACCTCAGTGGGACCAGGGAACTGCACAGCAGAAGCTGCCACAGACGCCTCTCCCAGATTGCCAAGACTCCCTGCCTGCTGAGTGCAAATACAAGTCTGGCACTTGCCTCTGCCACTTGTGGCCTGACCTTCCAGGGCAATGATTTTCTAGGGTGATACTGGAATTCCAAAACAGGCAGCTCCTCCTGTAAATTGGCCATGGGAGACTGTGATTTCTTAGTGCAGTGCCGTGCTGTGACCCCTGGTGTCACTCCCAAACCATGCCAGAACATTCACATCAATGTAAGTCCCACAGATGTCAAAAGGCAATTATGAGAAAACCTGAATCATCACTGGTGATCATGGAATTGAACCACCATAACTGTAAGAGTGGGGTTAGAGATGCCTTCTGCTCCTCTGAAAAATTAATAGAGAAATGTATACAGTACACAGGAGCACAAACATCTAATGAAACACCCATTCCAGGACTTTACAAATTCCCTGTAGACATCTGCTTCAATGAAAATGGGGAAAAAAATCCCAGTCTTCTATTGTGTCCCTTTTCTAAAAAGTGGGAACAAGAATTATGTGATTTTTTTCAGAGCAATAATACATATACAGAAATATGCTAAGTGATTTCATGCAGTTGGCTGGATTATTCTGTTTTGTCATAATGCTGCATTGAGGCTACAGTGGTCTGAGACCCAACCCATCCAGCAAGCACTTGCAGCTTGCCTAGTTCTGAGAGTAAAACACAGCAAACACGGTGCTTACAGTGTACCTTCAGAGCAAGAGGTGACTTTGCCAAGAGCAGTTGTGGCTGGTTGTAGGTGTCACTCTCTCGGACAAACTCATGTAATTTGTGGTTCAGCCATGCTCTGATAAATTTTATGATGCTTCTCGCAGGAGTTTCTCAGGTCTGGAGTCCTCAATAACAGCAGAGCCCCCTTTCACTGCCAGTGTTGGAGTGCAGCTGTTCTGCATGTACAGGCATCTAGTCTTATCACTACAGCATATATGAGTCCATTCACTCAGAAACCTACTACTTAGAAGCACTTCACCTCTAAGAACAAAAGAAAAACCCTCTTAAAATAAAATGTATCCAGTTTACCAACAGGGCTCAGCTTTCAGAGGTAAAACCACACTGACACATGAAACCACAATAGAAACCCCATCACCTTCATGACAAGAACATTGTAGCAATAAAAGTGCATCACGTCTTGAAATCCTGCACTGTTTGGTGACCTGCTCCAGCGAGGTTCTGCAGAGATCCATTACCTCAGGAGGCCATGGGCTGGACCAAGCAGCAAAACACAGAAATGTGATCTCTGTCAGCCTTCACATGACACTTACAAAACTAACACACATTGCAACGTAACTGATTACTTTTGTTCAGACCCATCGGGTGACTGAACATGCACAGCCCTATAACTGCTCCTTAGGCAGATACTTTCCTTGGTCATTTGGAAAGTGGGAGACCAAATGTAAAGCTCCACCAACACACATCAGGCAACCAGCATAAAATCCAGCCAAATGCTAAGAGGAGTCACAACAACAGAAACTGCTATTTCTATTAAAGCCCTCTTTGAGTGCAGAATTCTGAGCTGGTGAGAACACCCCTTCCTAAGCTGTTTACATTCAAAGCTACTCACCAATGCCAATTATCTCTGACCATGGTTATCCAGTGAAAAAAGTTCACTTTTTCACAGAGAATCACAGAATATGATGCATTGAAAACGACACACAAGGATCGAGTCCACCCCTAGTGCCAGGCTAATATCAGGAACACGAGATTTAAAAGGAAAACATCAATTGGAACTAAACTTCCGAAACTGTCCAATAGCCCTCCTTGTAGTATCCTTGCTACGATCAATATCAAGTTCAGTAGCAGCAACAAGGAAGCAAATCTTCCTTGAAGATGATTCTGTAATTGTCTGATTCTATGAGTTACACAGTTCCCTGAAGATATTTCTCATGCAAGAAACTCAACAGGATATAGTAAACTCAAAAAAAAAAATAACATGAAGAGTAGTGCTTTGCCTAAGTAATGGAAGCAAGATACAGCTCTTTAAAAAAATGAGATTTGTCATAAAAATTAACTCTACAGAAAATAAAGAAAAAACATAAATACACATTATTTATTTGAAATACGTAGCTCATTGAATTACATATACTATACCTGGGGGAAAAAAGTTAAATTACAAAAACTCACTGTGCATTTAAATGGTTAAGAAGTTTCTGAACTGTTCTTTTCCCTAAGAAAAGATATTCTCAGGTTGCAGCTCTCCTGAAAAAAACTGTTTTCCAGCATTTGAGTACTTTTAAAGACAATATTTCTAGCCCAGCAGCACATTAGTATGTCCTTGAGGACAGAGCAAGAGAAATACATATCACGTATCACTGTGCTTTTAGAATTAAAGAGCAAGGGAGAATAACAATGGTAGTGTAACTCCTAGTGAGAGATGGATTCTTCAGCAATGGAAAGCTGCCCTGGTTTAGAGATACCTCTGCTCTCTTGTGAGATTTTATACAATAGTAGCTCACTGTACTTCTGGTACCTTAGAGAGGGGTATATCCTTCAAAACCTTTGCTTCAAGACAACTTATGGGACCATTTTGCACAAAGAGGGTCAGAGCCACAGACAAATGACTAGAAGACTGAAATGATTTTTTCATGAGCAGAAATATCCATGAAGAGGACCATTGTTGACTAAGGGGATATTCAGCAAAGGCATATTAAATAATGAAAGATACTAAGCAAACAGGCAGTTGGTATTCAGTCTGGATTCTTCTAAAGAAACTGAAGTGTAACCACATAAAACTAAGTAGTGAAACCCCTGGCTTTACTAGGGCTGGAACTGGAATTTAAAACACTGGAAAGACAAGCTTCCCACTCCTTTTGGAATGGATATTTCTCAATACTCACAGAACATCTTTCACTCTTTAATAAAATTATAATTGAAAACACTATAAAAATGGTGTGATTCAATAGATCAGCAACAGATCTCTTACCATTGTGATTTGGTAATCAACGACAGATTATAAAAACATTCAATGTTTTATTAGAGAAGGAAATTGTGTTTATGTTTCATGGCATGTCAAACAGTGGCTGAGAAGAGACTAGGAAGAACCTTTCCACTCCTTTTTCCCTGCCTTCCCTGGACAAGTTGTTCTGACAGGCTGTTCTGGAGCTCCATCTATCATCCTCCAAATCATCCCCCAAAGCCACGATCAGATGGAGCATACCAAACTACATGACACATTATGACACACTCCTATGTGACCATCCTAAGGCACTTGCAAAACTGCATTCATTTACAGAACACATTAATAAAGTTTTCTTTAGAGAAAACTTCATCAAATTTAAGATTACACACACTGTTTGCAGTGTAGATGGTCACCAGAATGGAATTTAACTATCTTAGCCATTTGAAGAAATTTGCTGTATCTTGGACTTTTAATAAGGTTTCCACAGATTTTATATGGGTCAAAGGGAGGGAAAGTGCTTCTAAGATACTTTTAAGATAATGCTTTCATTCCCCTTGGAATGGAAACTGCCTTTTTGACACCTAAAGCTGCCAAGTTCTTGATCTGCTTTTCCTCAGGTAGAGAATCCATTAAGTGATGAACAACCTCTCAAACAGGGTTATGAGCTCTTTACACTTAATGCACATGGCCTCAGCTTCTTCTGCAAGAATCACAGAGGACTGTACTGAGATGCAAAGGCAAAGCACACTGAACCCCATGACTGTCTGTGGATTTGGGGGCCTTGTTCTGGTACCTGAGGGAGCTGTTACAGAATGCTTTGCATTTTTTCAGGATGCTCTGAGGAGCACATGGAACAAAAGCTTTCAAATTTCTTCTAAGTACCATTCTTCTGAGTTTTATTTAAAAAAAAATTAAACCCCAGAACTTCCTATCTTGCCTGCTCTAACAGCAACATTTTCTCTAAGGTCATCACCAGATGAACAGGATATTTTGTTTACCTTTCAGCCTAATCAGGCAAGATAGGTTTTGTTTTGGGAAGACGTTTGGGTTGTAATGCAAAGTGCTCATTGAAAGATGTTTATGTTTTCTCTGTGTGCAAGGCTTTGCAGAGCCTTTGGTGGTGGCATGAGCTGCATTTCACAGCAGGTTGTGAGAGTGCTGTGTGAGCCCCTGTCACCACAATAAGGCTGCAGGAGAGCAGTGCCAGCCATGGTGCAGCAAGGTTTGTGTCCTGACAGTGCCAACTCCACATCAAACTCTCTGTGTGTGACTTAGCAAGAGGTTCTTCACAAAAATTACAACTAAACTCCATTCTTCTCATGCTTTTGTCTTTTTTTTCCCTCTACTAGAGACGGTTGGTAGGAATAAGTACATTTTTAGATAGTATGCATTATTTGACTAAAAGTCTAACTTTTCATTTACAAAGGAAGCACAGAGCATTCCTCAACTTTGCACTTTCATCACTGAATCAAAGATACTTTAAAAGATAATTCCTAAATAAACTGGAAAAAGTAAAATTCCTAAAAAACAGTGCAAGAATGATAATTTTTCCCAAAATGATCTCCACAAAAAATGGAGCAAAATGCCCCCTTAAGGACCCAAGCCCCAAGTTATTTCTCAGAATTTCAGATTAACTTCCCCATACATTCTTCTTCTTATGAGACTGATACTCAATAAATCGTATTAATTTGTTTGTGTCTGTTTTCATTGGAGACCTAGAAAGGCCAAGCTCATTTGCTTTGTGTAGACCCAAGGGGACACCACACCATTTACCAGAACAGAAATCACTTTTCCCTGTTCCAGTGCAGCACACTGGTTGTTGTATTGGTTGTCATTATCAGATGAGAAGCAAAGCAGTTTTTCATATTATTCCTGCCCCAAACCCACTACATTGTAATTCTGCAATATCTGAAGCATGAATATGCAATACTGTTTTCAAGTATCTAAATTGTCCAGTTGGTGAAAGAGCTTGGTGACTCCCAGAGGAAGCATGGCAATGGTAAGGAAAGATCAGAAGGACAGTTAAAGATCTGTAATTAGTGTGATGTTTTGGAGAGTGTGTGACAGAAATCACACAACAATCATTCCACAGAGATGTTAAAACCTTTGAGAAATAACTGTCATTAAGAAGCAGTTTTAGTTTAAATGTGAACTTGCATATGATACGTGATCTTATACATATCTATATATAACCCAAAAAATCTGTAGATAATGCACAGAAATGATAACAATCACTGGATAAAAACCATTATAGATTAATGAAAACACATGAACAAGCCCTGAACTGCCCAAGGAAGGGTACACAGTTCTGACAGATCCCTTAGTACAAATGGTGGGAGTAAAACATATCCACATGATAATCACATCCTCACCAAAATTGAAAACGCATGTGAAAGTCATGGTGGTCTCACAAAAATATAAACTCATAAACGATTTTTCGATTTGGTGTCATCATTCATTTCTTTCATTTGAGAAATCAGTTTTAGTAGGCCATACAAAGATTGATGGCTTTTTCATAAAAGGATATTTTATGAAATAGTGAAATGTAGCATATTTCTACCTGATAAATGCAGAGACCTGTAAACTTTGAACCCACATTGGCCTTTGTTGCTCATGACCCTGTTTAAGTGATTTATTTCCTTTTAACAACTGCAGCCTGCAGGAGGTAGAATATACTGTGTAGATCTTTAATTCTGTTGAAAATTGAACAGTTTAAACAGAATGGCTGACATCAGAAGACCTATTACTGAAAAGTCATATTATCTTCATTTCAGTATCCCTTTAAGGAGCAATATTTATGGTTGGAGAAAATGCATAATTTATAAAAACAACTTGGTGGGTTGCTGCAGAGTAATGGAGGAGTTGGCACCCTTGGCCCCACATCAGGGTGTGTAGTGGATTGCATCAAAGCTAGAGACTGTGGAAACCTGGCATGTGTAAAGACATAAAATCAGGAAACTTGCCTCATGTCTAGAAGAACATCTTGAGGGAACTGAACACTCCCCACCCTTTGGATTTCAAAGATTTAGCAAATTCCAGGGAAATAATACTCTGCTAGAAATTTTCTACCAGGCATCTTTGACTTACGTGAATTCAGTTTCTTTTTTGCCCTCCCTTAGCTTCTTTTTATTTGTATTTTGTTACTGTGCAACGAAGGCAAACAGCATCATGAGCGTATTTCCTACTCCTTGGTGCAAATGTCACCACGGAAGTTAAGCAGGTCGATCCCCTCCCATGTGTAGGGAGAAACCATCTCAAATCCAAAACATTTTTCTGTACAATTCAACTTTGTTTCCCAACAGTGGGCACTGATATTGGCATGGCCCAATACTGCTGTAATAATCTGCATCAGGTGACAGGCCTACAAAATCTCAGTAGGCTTTAATGTCTATCTCTGCACTATCACACACTGCCCAAGGCTCCACCTTATAAAATTAAATGGATATGATCAGAGAAATGAATGTTTTTTTTTTAAATTATGTTTTTAAGTTGCTCATTCATAAAACAAGCTTCTTACATTAAGCAAACTCTGTGTTTATGAAACATCTCATGAATATATGGTGCTTTCATAAAAACAATAAATGTTTAAAGAACCCCTACTTTTCTCTGCTCTTCATTATTAGAAATAAATCTTATGAAGCAGATAAAAGTATTACAATTAATCTCTCCTGAATGGAGACAGTATGTAGCAGTATTTTCAATACGAGAGAAACTGGCTTTGACTAGAGTGGCAACAACTGGTAAACTGACTTTATAGTTTTGATTTATTGAATATTAGGAAATAGACTTTTTTAATAACAATTCCATTTAAGTATTCATTAAAATGGAATTAGTACATGCAGGGCCAGATTCTGATATCCATATTCTTGTCAGACAGCATTTTATTACAGAAAAGTCTCACTGACATCAGTGGGATTACTTGTAAAAGACCACTCAGCGTGAGTGAGAACACAAAGCTAGATCCCAACAGGGTACAGAGCACTACAGAGGTTTTAGGTTCTCCCCCCCCTGACCCCCAGGTGCCCCACACACCCTTCAGCAGTGTTTGGAGCAGTGTGGATTGTATGCCCAAGGCACCTCATCTCCAGTGGGTGCAGCAACTCCTGACCTCCTAAAAACCCAACTCACCTTGTTCCTGCCCCCAGTATTCAGGATGTGAAATGTGTTTCCTTGTCCTCACAAAGGAAATAATTCCCAAGTGCTGGTTATTTTGCTTTAGACTTTATGCTAAAGATATTGATCTGATAGTTCTTTCAGTCTGAGTAAGTTTGACCTGAAGAATGCAGAGCACATGTTGCCATAAAAAAGAACTATGAAGATGAATTTTGACTTGTAAGAAAAATCCCTCAGAAGGCAAAAAAATGGGGGCTGTAGTAATGGATCTTATTAAAGGATCAAAGCTACATACTCCATTTCCCTAAATTACACAGCAGAAGAGAAGGCCATCTTTCTTTTTTGTTTTGTACACTTCTGATCCAAATATACAAAGAAATAAATTCCAGTAAACTCTTGTAACGGCACTGGGTAAAGAAAACTGGGTTATTTATAAATACTATTGATAGTTAGAAAAAGCATATGTTTTTTCCACATATAACCTAAAATGTTCCATAAACTCTGAGTTCTACACCTGTACTGTATTTCTTTATTCAGTAATCTCTCTAACGAGCAGGGGAGCAAGCTGAGAAATCTGACCTTTATAGATAAAGCAATGATGGATGAGCAAATGTTGAGTGTCCTAATTTATCTTTCATTCAAAATTATTTGGCGAATGATTTTGGAAAATAATCTTTAACATATATGCTGTAATTGTGTATTTTCATTACATACACAGGTCATACCTGGAATATGCTTCTACTCCTCGACTGGAAGAATGTGATTAGGATCCAGTTCTCACAGCAAAGGCTTCGCAGCCTACTCAATGTACATTCAGCCCTTCCTTCTCTAAAAGGGTGCTGTTTCTGCAGAATCCCTTAGCAGAAAACTCATTTGCTGAGAGAAAAACAAATATGATCAAAACCAATTAGTTTAATACTTCTTTAAAATATAAAAAGGTCTCTTTTTTAGTGTAATATAATGCATTATAGTATAATATAGTATAGTTAGTAAACAGACTGCTAACTATTGTTTTACTTCGATTTAAAAACTGTCCAACACTAAAGGTTTCTATTGTATAATTCTCAAAGGTCAGACTTGAAAGCTTAAACTTCAGGTTCTACTGAGATAAAGGCAGTGTGCTTTGCAAAGTTATGCTATTATCCCTGGTTATAATCTTCCCTGACTTCAGAAATAATTGCTTTCCTTAAACAAAAAGGAAGTCTGATTCTAATTTGCTATCTAGATCTACATTCTTATATTCTTTTTATAGATTTTTGAACAAGTTATCACTGGAATCTTCCTTCACTCAAACATAAGTGAAAGTTTTATCTTACTTCAGATATCACAAAAATAATTTATGACTAAGGAAACAAAACCTTTTGTCTCACAATATATTTCTTTGCGACAGCTGTGGTATTTCACTGAAAGCACAAAAGCTGTGATGGTCTGGACTGCAATCAACCATTTTTAATAGGAAATTTTTACAGACTTTTAATAAGATCTCCTAACATAATTTATGGGGAGAGGTTTTGAAGTGAAGAGGCATTGTTTGGCAAAGTGTTCTTCTTCTAATCTCAGGAAATTTAAATAATTGAGTGCTCATTTCCTCTAAACTTAAGATTTCTCCTTAAAAATGGTTAAGAAAAACACCTGCTACCCCATCAGCAAAATAAGTATATCAAGAGTCCAAAATAAATATATTGCTAAATGCTTTTCATAGGCAAAACTCCATGTCAGAACCCAGTATTATTAATAATAACACAATATCGAATTTTGCTTCTTCAACTCTGAAATTTCTACATGTATTTTGAATGAGGAGAACACGCTGGTCGAGACAACTGCAGGTGTTTTTTTTTAACTGATACAGTTCGGAGATTTAGAGTAAGTGGGCAAAAGTAGAGAACTTACAGATCACAAGCAAACCAGACAAGCACCCAAAAGTTACTATACTTGCTGAAGTTATCCAGAGTTACTCTGACTACAGAACTTGGCTGGAATAGTAAGGACAACAGGCTTCCCCTGAGGCCTCTGATAGGCCCTGCAAGAAGAGGCTCAGAGGGTATTTTAGCAGTTTCCCTTTAGCCTCAGCAAGAATAAGGGAAAACACAGAAATGTAAGTAGGAAGCACATTTCTATGCATTGATAAAGCTAATCAAAGCTCCTAAACACGAAACAGATTTAGTTTGGCTGACTAGGAATTCAGACAAAGTTCTGACTTATTTTTTACCTTTCCTGAGTACCTCATATGCCGTAATTCTGACTTAAACTAATAGCTGACTTAACTGCGCTCCCCCCATCACGTCTAGGTTAGCTAGAACATCTCTCCCAAAGGAGAAGAAAAGAGGAAAAACCTTTAAAGGAAGGAGTCATGAACAGCTCAGGTACAGTCGCGGTACCCGGGATTTGTCCGGGTCACTGCGTGCCCAAGTCCTCCAGAGGGCACTCAGCACAAAACGGACTGCACTGAAGGAAAGCGGCTGCAATTCCCATCGGCCGCTTGTCCTTGCACAGCTTTCCAGAGAGACAACTCAGCTTTCAGCTCTCACTACAGAGAGAAAACTGCGAGGAAAAAAATCCACCAAAACAAAACACAAAATCTGAAGAGGAAAAATTATGCCATCACAGAGTCTGTATTTCTTTTCTGTGTTAGGGACCTGTTTCGTCAATGCTTTTAACAAAAGAGGCTCCGTTTCCTGAGTCAGCCTTAAACCCTTTATTTTCAAAACCTGGCTGCTGATTTCAAAGAGCCTTCATTAAAAATGCTTTTTAAAATGTGTCACCTGAAGGACTTTGTTTTCTTCAGTCACCACTTTCAAACCATGCAGCGCAGAGTATCACTTCTTCAGACTCCATCTCTCTCTCTGTGGTCTGCCTACAAAAACAAAATAAAACAATTTACGCTGGGTGCTAGCCAAAATGTGCCTTCAGCAGTGAAGTCCTGCTAGGGTAGTAAGACTTTCTCCATGTGTATAAAGACACACACACACACACACACACACACACATTAGGCAGTTGTAGTGACCTGCTTTGGGTTCCTGCTCTGGGGTGTCCAAGAGGTGCTGCTCCTGCCCCTCCCAGCAGACCCACCTGCCCCGGGCACTGGGTGGCTGTGGCTCCCCATCCCGGGAGCACTGGGAGTACCAGTCCTGGCTGCCTCCACAGGGACCTCTGGCTCTCCCAGCAGCACTTTAACCCCATCCATGCCCCATTCCTGAACTGGCTTCAGAACTGCAGACAGGACTATAAACAAGTGCCTCATTTCCACAGAAATGTCATAATTCCAATAAAACTGAAACCCATTCCTCCACTACATCCTCTTTCCATCGGTAGTTTCACAAAACACATACTGCCCCCTTTATATTCAAAGTGGCCTTCCTGATGCACAAGTTCAAACCCCAGCTATCATCTATCATCTCAATTCTTCTGGGACAAATAAAGTATCATGCAACAGACCATATGTGGATATTTCAGCAGAGCTCTTTAGAGTCATGTCCTGTCTACCCAGTGTGATCAATGGTTATTTTATTTTTGTATATTCGGAATACATGACAAACCACCATCTGGGTGCACTACCTAAGCACAAAATGGACACTGGGTTTGGGAGTTGGGACATTTATATGCCCTGAGGCATCCAAGGCATCTGCAGAGGAATCTCAGACACAGCATGGGATCTATAGGAGACTCATGGCAGCTTGCAGGCATGCACAATATTCCAGAATGTACACTGGAGTTAGGAATGTAATTCAGCACCTGAAGTGTCTCCTAAAGATCTGTGCCATTCAAATGTATGATGTACCCCTCTCCCACCCCAGTGCTGGCTCCCTTTACTCACTCAGGACCTTGTTAAGTACAAGATGAAAGTCACCTGTCCTTTAAAAATTCTCAACATCTGAAAATCAGATCCCCTTCCAGACTGGACAAAGATGACACCTATGCCTACATCTAACTTCCAGAATGCTGAACTATGAAATACAAAATACTTGTAAGACTATCAATCAGACAGTATTAAAATGTTTTTAAAATACTGCCCAAAGTAGAATAAATTAATTAGGCAGGATTTGGATAATTGAAAAATTAAAAAGTTGAACCATTATTCAAATAACACAGCCACATAGATAGTAAAAACTGGTTTGAGTCATGACATTTAATAAAGGCAGTGTGGGCCTTTATCAGGTTCATTGTGCTCAGTGCTGTGGAAACTCAGGTGTTACCCCTGCTCTGGTTGTTAGACTGAATATGTAAGTTTAGTCATTATTTAGCCAGGTTTATTTAAAAAAAAAGTGCACAGCAGTCTTACTAACTTAGGAAATGCAGGAAGTTTTTGAAAAACACTTTTATCTCTGCAAACTATGGTGGATATAATGATAATAAGGTGATGTGACTAATAATTAATTCAACCTTTACTGATAAATAGTTGAAACTGCTAGTGCTGTCAGTATCTTCTACATATTTTATACAAAATCTATATTAGAAACATTCCCCTAAAAGTCTGATGATCCAAAACAAAGAGAGGCTATGGATAGAATCATGATCTGTGTGTTAGTGTTGATACAAATGCAGAAAACTCAAAGGCTGTCCTGCAAGCTTCCAGTATTCTCCAAAACCTCAGACTGTGGCTCAGATCCCCACAAATTTCCTGTCAATTTCACAACAGAATTAATTTTTTTCAGCTTTTGCAGAAGGGGTAGAACTCCCACTCACCAGCCAGTGAGATGAAATGTTTTTATAGGGAATTTCCAGAGCCACAAAAATATTTTTTAAGCACAGCAACTGTCTGCAGTAGAATCCTTTAGCCTGTACATCCCTCGTGTTCATTATCAAGTGCTAGTTCTTCCTGGTTACCTTCCAATGCACTGGCAAACCTCTCTGGAAACTCCAAGGCTGTCATTGTTTACTCTGTGAGCCTCCAAAGTTCTAAATACAAACACCTGAGAACACCAAATATTGTGCTTAAGGCCCCTTTTTAGTTGTGTTTCCATGTGTATAGCTGAAACCTCACTTGTAAAACTGGGGCTAAATGATTGTTTCACTCGACAGCAGGGCAGGCTCTCTTTGCTAAACAGATGCAGCACCAGGAAGGCACTGAGAGGTGGGATCACAGCCTGGAAGAAGGTGGTAACCAGCTGGGATAGGTGTCTGCTCAAGGGGGGAACAGCCTCAAGTTGCACCAGGGCGGGTTTAGACTGGGTATCAGGAAAGACCATCACTGAAAGGGTGGTCAGGGTTTGGAATGGGCTTCCCAGGCAGTGGTGGAGTCACTCTCCTTGGAAGTGCTCAAAAATCGTGGATGTGGCACCTGGGGACACGGTTTGGTGGTGAACAGGGTGAACTCGGTGACTGCTTGGACCTGGTGATCCTGGATCCAACCTCAGCAATTCTGTCATTCTCTGTGTTTCCAGTCTAGCCTTTGGACATGGGGAAACACCATCTGTTTCCCAGTGGGCTGCTGGGAAACTTCTTTAGCTGGAACACATCAACACCGAGCGATGGGTTCCTCACCTTTAACTGGAGTGTGAGCTCCGGTGTGGGACAAACGAAGGCACACATGGCCAGGAACTGCTGCGCTTACTCCGACCACCTTTCACCCACCACATTCCTAAATGAAGTCTATTAACATGTCCCTGGGAAAATTACTAGGAAAGCACTTAAACTTTTGCCTTGGCCAGGGAGTGCAGGCTGAGCTTCACACTGTGCCTCCTGCCTGCCCTGTGCCAGGAAGGGGAGAGGGAAGGGGAGAGGGAAGGGAAGACTTGGGAAGGGAAGGGAAGGCCTGGGAAGAGAATGAAAGGCTCGGGAAGGTTTTGCGCTGGGAAGGTTTTGCGCTGGGAAGGTTTGGTTTGTTTGGTTTGGAAGGCGGTCGCAGCGCGGGCCCCGCCCGCTGGCGGTGGGAAGAAAGGGATCGGGACGGGGACCGATGGGGAAGAGAGGGATCGGGAAAGGTAGGAAGAGGCAGGGAAGAGGCAGGGAAGAGGCAGGGAAGGGGAGGTGGTCGGGGCGGGGCTGGCGGCGGCAAGGGAAGGGAGGGGAGAGATCAAGGGAGGGATCAGGCAGGGAGGGATCGGGCAGCGCAGGCGGTCGGGGCGGGGCTGGCGGCGGGAAGCGGAAGCGACCCGGGAGGGAGCGGCGGCGGAAGCGGGGCCGCCTTTCCGGAGCGCGGCGTGCTCGGAGCCATGAGCGTCCCGGCCTTCATCGACATCACCGAGGAGGACCAGGTCAGCCGGGCCGGGGGCGGCGGGACCGACCCCGCCGGGGCCCTCAGAGCGCACCGAGAGCTCGGCCGGGCGCTTTCCTGCCGAGATCAAGCGGGCGATTAGAGACACTGCAAATAATGGCTGTGTGTGCGGCTCCCTCCTCAGCATTCTCCTCCCCGGCGCTCCGCTCCCGGCCCTCCTCGCCCCTGCGCTTTATTTAGAAGGCCGGTCCGCATACGGCATCGGGTGGGCAGGATGCTCGGAGCGGCACCCGTGGGAACTGCGGGTTTTACCTTTGAGCTGCTTCTTTGTGGTGACTTTGGACTTTAGGGTTTGTTGTTGCCCGTGTCTTTGAGCTGGAAATCTGCAAGAAATGCACACACAGCCTCCAGTCTAGTTTTCACTTGCCGTAGTGTCTGATGTGAAACATCCTTGGTGCAGCCAAAGGTCCCGGAGCATTTCCATTTGTGTTATGGTTCTTTAATGTTTTGGCTCTGAACGCGATATAAGTGACACTTGGTGTCATTAAAGGGTCCCGGAGCATTTAGTTGTGTGTTACGTTTCTGTAATGATTTGGCGGTGGACCTGATGTAGGTGATGCTTGTCACAACAGCATCCTGGTCTGTGCCAAAAGTTGTGTGGCTGTGTCTGGAGTTTTATGGCTCTGCTGCTGAAACCATGGATTGTGAAGTTAATGCCTAGACCTGTCACTGAGGAAAAGGTATTTTTTTAGTGGAGGTTTAAATCCTGACAGTGTAAGGCAAGTCATAGGTTGGAGAGGGCTCTGAGCAACCTTTTAGTGGAAGGTTCCCTGTCCGTGGCAGGAGAGTTGGAATGAGATGATCTTTCAGGTCTCTTCCAACCCGAACCATTCTATGGTTATGTTGGGATCTGTCTCTAAACTGTGTGAAGGCTGTAAGTCCTGCCCTCTATGAACCCTTTTTCTGGTTTATACCATCCTTTTCTGGTGAAGAAGCAACTGAAGAGTTTGACTGTTTACCTGAAGTTTTCAAAGAGAGTAAAAGATAATAAAAATTCATAAGAGAGCATCTTAGTCACAGAACCTTAATAGGCCTGCTGTGCAGTAGCCAGTTGTGAGTGATGTGTTCACACTTTGAGAAAGTCCAGCAGTTGTGTGACCTGTTCAGTCACTGACAAACCAGCCACAGCATGTGCTACATCTGGCACCGAGTTGGGGTTACACCTGGAAGTGGAGGAGAGGGAGTGTTGTGGGGGGTACAGAGTGGTAGGAAGTGTGAGTGAGTGCTGGGGGCACAGGAGGGGTTGCAGAACAAAAATCTGTAAGTAACTTAAATACTTTAACCTTGCTGTTCACAAAACAACTGTTTTGGTTTGTATTGTCTTTCTTTTTATTAAGGCTGCAGAACTGCGAGCTTACCTGAAATCCAAAGGAGCAGAAATCTCTGAAGAAAACGCTGAAGGTGGACTTCATGTGGACTTGGCACAGATTATTGAAGTGTGTGATGTGTGCCTGAAGGAGGATGACAAAGGTTTGCACCTTTAAATCTTCGTGGTTTTGCAAAACATACCACCATCAGTGCTTTCAAACATAACAGCTGGCAGGATTTAGAAGTGTGTGGCATGTGTCAGTACACAAGCCATGCATCTTCATAAAGCTGGAACTGCTTATTGCCATCAGTGCCACAGAAAATTTGCATGTACTCTGCTCCTCCCTCCTCCAAACATCCAGAGCCCTTTGAAGAAGTCAGACGTCAAGCTTGACTGTGCTTGTAATGAGGGCGTATCGAGCTGTATGTAAAACAGGGTTTTCCCTATGAGAAAAAAAAGTATTATAAAAATAAGACTTACTGTCAATTAATGTCTGTGATGCTGCAGATCAAGAAAAATTAAAGTAACAAAAATTAAGACTGGACATCTGTAAGTAGAAGGTTAAGTCTTAAACATTAACTGATTGTTATTGTCTGAAGGCATTGAGATTTTCAGTAGTCAGTAACTTTTTGAGT
The DNA here is from genome assembly GCF_047495875.1 of Pithys albifrons albifrons. NCBI lineage: Eukaryota > Metazoa > Chordata > Aves > Passeriformes > Thamnophilidae > Pithys > Pithys albifrons. Next base: position 57,879,331 of record NC_092463.1, on the reverse strand, counting down.
TAGAAACTGCACTAATACTTTTTAATTACACTGATAATGCTGCAGTAGCTTTCAGTGGTCTTCCTGTGCCTGCTGCTGTCTGTACCAATATACAAATTCCATCTAAAACTTCTACATGAAAAAAATCAGTTGCTAATATGAGCAATATGTGTTGTTTGAAAGAATGCTTGGTTCATCTAACAAGGATAACTTAAGGTTATTTTTCATGTTTCTTTCTACTGTGTGCAGATGAGGAGGAAATGCTGCTCTGCTTTTTGATGGTCGGATGTCATTTTGGAGAATAAATATTTTCCATATGTAATGAGTTTTGTTCTTAGCCTTTGTGTGACTGATATTTGGGCAGACTGAGAAGGAAAGACAAAACCTGTCTGTTCTGTTTGGGAAGGATGGAACACTACACTTAAAACACGATCTGGGGAGGATTCTGAATGTACTTCGTTGTTCTTGTGGGCATTTTCCCTGTGGTCTGGGAATCCCTTGTACCAGTGAAATGTTTTATTGTAGTTGAGCACTAGGTGTTGGTAGTCTCACTGTAAACTGTGGGCAGTTTTCTGGATGTGCAAGAGGAAGCCACTGTTTTTAAGACCAAAACCTGAAGTTCTTGTGAACTCTCTTGCATGTAAACAGAATTCAGAGCGAGTGTGATACCAAATACCACATTTGTTGTTGACCTTAGAGTGGTAATTCTTGCCTTACATGGAGATGTGTTGGTGTCAGACCACCTGAGCCAAGTCTCTGGTATATTCTGATGAACACCCAGGTTGGTTATCTCGGCATTTTCTCTCTTTTACACTTCTTGCTGCGGGAAAATAATCACTCATAGCAGAAGTTCCTCCAGCACGAGGTAGCTGCTGATGATTGCTGCTTGTAGTTTTCAACAGCTCTATGTTGTGTTTTATGCAGATGTTGAGAGTGTGATGAACAGCGTAGTCTCTTTGCTTCTTATCCTGGAACCTGACAAACAAGAAGCACTGATTGAAAACCTGTGTGAGAAGTTGGTAAAATTTCGGGAAGGAGAGCGCCCATCTCTTAGATTGCAGCTGTAAGTATTGTACAGAGGAAAATGAGACAGTGTACCTTGCAAAGTAATTGTGTCTCTAAAGAGGAAGGATTACCTTGTACATCTTTAAATCAAAGTCCGGGGTGTCTGTCTGTTGCATGAAGCACTCTTTTTTTTAATATTTTTTTTCATATCATAAAATAGAAGTACCAACAGATTTTTTTCTTTCTTGGGTATTAGAAAATTAAAATTAAAATGCATAGTTTTCAGCTTGTGTGCTTAAAATGATCACAAAAGTGGAAGCTGTTAAAATTCATCAGCATTGTAAGGTGCCACCAGGTGCTTTGTTTTAGCATGTGTCATAGTAGAACATTTATCTGCACTCCAGTAATGCTTCTTGAAACCTCTTTAACTGCATTTTTCCTTGTTTGTGGTGTAGCCTGAGCAATCTCTTCCATGGCATGGACAAGAACACTCCTGTGAGGTACACAGTGTACTGCAGCCTTCTGAAAGTGGCCTCGTCATGTGGTGCCATCCAGTACATTCCAACTGAACTAGATCAGGTAATTCATGTGGCTCTTCAAGTTGTGGCCTTAACCATGTGGCACCTCACTGAATGTTAGTCAGAGCTGATACACACAGTCTCTGTTACAATATGTCAGAGCATAGTGATATTGCCAGGAAGGTGATTAGAGAAATGCAACACCTCTCCTATGAGGAAAGGCTGAGAGAATTGGGATTGTTCCGCCTGGAGAAGAGAAGGCTCTTATTGTGGCCTTCTACTTTAAAGGGAGCTTATTAAAAAGAGGGGGAGTAACTTTTGACATGGGCAAATAGTGATAGGACTAGGGGTAATGGTTTTAAGCTAAAAGAGAAGAAATTAAGGTTTTAGATGTTAAGAATAAATTCTTGATGGCGAGGGGCTGAAGCACTGAACAGGCTGCCCAGAAAAACTGTGGATACCCCATCCCTGGAAGTGTTCCAAGGCCAGGTTGGATAGGACTCTGAGCACCCTAATCTAGTGTGTGGCATCCCTACCCATGGCAGGGGAGTTGGAACTAGATAATCTTTAAGGTTCCTGCCATCCCGAACCATTCTTTTCCTCTAATTAAGAAATGCAGAATACAGAATTTATCTTTTAAAGGCCTGTCTACAGAATCTGAGTGAAACTGCTCTTTATTTTTCATTTCTGATGCTGATCGTAGTTAGATGTGTCTGTTTCATTCCTGTGATAGAAATCAAAGTGAGAAGCTTTGATCAGGAATGAGGAGTCAAGTTCTTGTCTCTTGCTCTGGAATCAGTCTATGAGACTCACACATCCTCATTTAGGAAGAAGCATGGAGAGCACAGATTTTCAGCTTCTCACAGGAAAACTTCAGGTTCTGCACGGAGAGCCTGAGAGTCAGAGGACCTAAAAGAGAAATCTCTGTGCAAGATATTTTCAATCCTTTTCTGGTAGGGAGAAAATGAAAAATACTACAAGTGTTATTGAAGTCTTTTCCCCAATGCTTCTTTTTCACTTATAATTCTACCTAGGTCCGAAAATGGATTTCTGACTGGAATCTGGCCACAGAGAAAAAGCACACTCTTCTGAGACTGCTCTATGATGTCCTAGTAGACTGCAAGAAAAGGTATAAAAGACACGTCATAGATAGTAGATAACTGTGTTTTTTTAAGCCAATGTACTGTAGGTGATCTGTGAGGAGAGTATTTCTCACAGCACTTTTAAAATTAATCTTTACTGATAATTCAATCTAAATACACTTGTGGGGTTTTATAATGTTTTTAAGCACTCTTGTATTAAACCCGTGTTCCCAAGAAAATGAAAGTTAGTAGTGAATTAGCTGCAAACCACAGACTCCCAAAATAACACTATTCCTTTCTATAAATACTAATCTTAGAGCATTAGAGCATTATGCCAAGTTTATTATTTAATTACACTTTTGACATTTGAGTGCATGGTAGTGCTATCTCCTACTTAATGATATGGGGAGGCTTATCAATCACAGCAAACAGAATCAGTCTTTTTATGTAAACATTACCTTTAGGACAGAGCTTTCCACTAATCATGGAAATTAATGTCCACAGAATACCTGCTTGGCCATTTTGAATTATTATCCTGGATCATCTTTGATCTAACAAACTTGGCAGACCACTGTCTTCTGGCATGTGAAGGAATCCTGTGTGTATCGTGCCTGTAAATTAATGCAAGCCTTAACTGAGAGCTGCCATCAGTTTATCTTGCAGGTGTGATGTGGTGCATTGACTGCACTGGCCAGGGCTGCACAGATGGGCTGGTGTCCAGTGGTTCCAACATGTAGTTCCACAACAGTTTGAGCCTATCTAGACTGTCCCTGTAGTCTGGGATGGGCACATGGTTGGGCTGTGTGTTGCTTCCCCCTGCCCTTCCCCTTCATTCTGCTTTTTCTGAGTTAGTTTTCTAGGCTTTGTTTGATGTTCACAGTGAGGCAGCATCAGGACCTCTCCACTGCTGACTCACACTGGTACCAGAACTGCACTTGCATTTCCCAAATTTGGTGCATAAGGAAGCAGTTCTGTCCTGTAGCCCCTGTCCCCTGCAGCTGCCGGTACCTGTGTTTGTGCTGGTGTAGCATCTGTGTGACTGCACAGTTGGTTGGACCCTAACCCTTGCCAGGGGTTAGAAAAGGCAAGTGTGAAGCTGTCATGGGTGGAGAAGAGTTCCTTCTGTCAGGAGAGTTGACTTATTCTGGCCTGCTGAAATTGTAGCTTGGAAATGCTTCATCAGCACAGCAGGATCATCTTTAACTAACCTCAGTTTAGGGATGACTAATCCTTATGGAGTGGTACTCTGTCAGCTACCTTAGTGTGAATTCCTGTTTGTAACATTAAAATGCTGCTGCACCGATAGTACTGTATGGCAGATTTCAGATGGTCAAAATAAATTCAGAAATGTTAATCACAGATCTTAGCCATGGCTTAGTGCTTTGTTTCAGAAATATTACACTAATACTGCTCCTACTCTTAAACACATCTCATTCTGTTGATTTGTTGTGAAGTTTTAACTAGTTTAATTCTCATAATCAATAGCTAACTATTTTTATCTAGTCTTCCTATCAAATCAGTGGATTAAACTTATAGGGTTTTTTCCCACTGCTACCAGTAAGTAACCTTGCTACTAAGTCGTTTTTGCTTACCAGTCACAGGTGATACTTTTAGGTTAGGCATTAAAACCTTCCCCAAACCCTCGAAGATACTACTCCTTCATGCAGTGTACTTACCAGCAGTTGCAGCAAGCTGTGCACTGAGCAGAGCAGTGTTTCAGAGCACTTGCACTGCTCTCCACAAAAGAAAACAAGAAGTGACCCTGGCACCTTTGCCCTGGTTCGCTCTCCTGGATCAGTGGGCAGTGTTTGCAATAGTATGGGAAACTCACAGCAGCATTCCAGCTGTAGCACTCAGGAATGTTGCTCTGTCTGGCAGTATGGGAAGATCAGTAGGAACTGAAAAATAAGTAGTAAGAATTATACCTCAGTTACCATGTTGGTTTTAATCAAGGGAAAATAACTGCATTGTTGAAAACAAAGTTTTTTTGTTCACGTTTTAAAATATGGTAAAGAGATGGTTTTCTGCAGCTTTCTCCCAACTTTCTCCCAGTGAATAAGTTGGTAGTTAATAGATCAGTAGCTCCTGAAAAGTAAATGATACAGATGTTTCGTGTGGTGTCCCTTTTCCTCTGGTGTCCAGTGAAAGCTTGTTGCATTAAATCTTTCCAGCTGGTGCAGCTTACAGCTGGTGTCTGCCATTGACGTGGCAGGATTCAGAGCAGCATTCATCCTAGACAAGTTAAATTCAAACAGGTCTGGCAGGTCTGGTTAATACCTGCAGCAAAAAGCTCAGCATGTCAGGCACCTGCAAAGTAATTGTTTTGTTTCATTTTAGTTGCATTTAGTATCATGTAATGTAGAGGGACTTGATTCCAACATCTTACTAAGTCTCTGAATGCCTTGTTGTGTTTTTTTCCTTCCTTTTATCTACCATCACTCTTCAGTTCTCACTGGCTTTTTGTCAAGTTATGCATCTAGGCTGGCAAGTGGAGCCAAGAACACTTGTGCAAGCTGCCTTGCTAGAAAAACTGTTCACATTTGCAACTTAGGTGAGATACATTTAGCAATGAGCTGTAGTAAAATAATGATCTGTATTACTGGTTTAAACATCCTTTTTTATGGTAGTAATTGACATTGAATAGATTGAAGACCAAAGGCCTGCCTTATTTGCTGAGGCTCACAAGAATTTAGCAAGGAAAGTTTGGGAGTGATTGTCTTGTAGCCTTCAAATGTTTTCTAGAGATGCAGGTGAAAGAGTCCACTCCTTCCCCCTTAAAAAAAACCCCAACAAATAAAACCTAAAACTATTTGAAATTAGTAAAATGATAGTTTTCAATGTTTGCTCCTAAGGGAAAGATTAGGAGAGGAAAAGTTCCAGAAAACTGTACTATATCTCTGAAGTGTACTAGAGCAACTAGTGAAAGTTTGTATTAAATAAGGAGTTGTGTATTGTTGGGTTGAAAATAGCACATGAGCTGAGACTCTTTGTTTAAATGTCTATACAATGTCTGTATTAGACTGGTCCTTTGTCTCCACTACATCACCTGGTGTTGGTAAGATTTCACCAGTGCTAAAACCATAGTGTCATGGACTTATTTATATGCAAATGCTGCTTTCATATATAATATGATCTAAATTATTTTTTTTCACTGATACAGAGCTGTCAATTCTTCTTCATCAGTATTGGTTGCCATGACAATACATGAGCTGACCTTCAGCTGGAGTATTAAAACAGATATTTCATTCAAACTTGTATCCCTGAACATGGTTCTGGGACCTATAGAAAATTCCCCTGCCTTGGGCACAAACTGTCTCCATTGAATGTACATTCAGATTGTATATGATGTTGCCCATGATGTCTTCATATTTGTACTGCGCATCTTTGAGATCCGGTAAATTCTCTACACAAACAAACCTCTCCCTCCAACAGAGTGGTGTTCGAACAGCAGTACGGTGAGATTTAAAATACATACCCATATAAAGATACTGTTACTGTACTATAAAAGCCATTCAGACCTGTGCTGCTATATGGGTTAAACCTCTGTCACAACACAGACATACTAGGTGTGTTATGTTGGTTAGTTATTTCCCTCTGCAGTTTATGCCATTAACTTAAGTAATGAATGCAAATTGAAACTTTACTCTTTCAGGGTTTTTGTTTTAAGGAACATCGTGTAGGCTTTTACCACATGGGAAAATTTGCTGTATGTGCAAATGAGCTACTTTAAGGGAAGAGCTCCACTTGATGGTGCAGCTCACTGTGCTCTGGAGAGCAGTATCCAGCCTTGCCCCACTGACACAGAACCCCCTGGGGAGGTGGTGGCCAGTGTGTGTCTGTGCGTGGGAGGCTTGTGCAAAGCACAGGCTCACAGTACTGAGCTGTGCTGTGCTCTCACTTGGAGTTTTGGTTGTATGTACATCCACACCGTGTCTTGTTCTAACGAGGTAGTGACATGGCATCAGCAAAATCTTTTCATCCCTGGAGGTTTTTAACCTGAGATTGGCTGTGGCACTGAGTGCCATGATCTGGTAAAGGGACTGGAGTTGGACCAAGGGTTGGCATTGATGATCTCAGAGGTCTTTTCCAACCCAATCTATTCTGATTCTGTGTTTATCTGTAAGAAGAACTGACACAGCCCTCTAGTGTAAGAGTTAACAAGAATTCCGTGAGAAATAGGAAATAGCAATTTGTGTGTACATTTTTTTTCTGAAAATTTTGTAAAAAGCATCAGGACCTCGTTAGTGGTAACAACTGCTAAGGGAAAAAACCTCTGTTAAATGACACAGTAGCAGTTTCAGAGCTGGTTTGCAGTAACAGGGATGTTGTTTACAAAATAATCTGGAAGACAAGGCTGTAGGTTTACCCAGTTTCCTGAGAATGAGGTGTTTTTCTAAGGTCTGTCTGTCGGAGCAGTGTTGGAATCTGTTTGCTTCATAGCAGCCTGAACCAGTCTAATTCTTGTGTAATTGTGTCAGTAAAATGAGCAGCTCTCTGAATACTTGAAGAGAGATTCTGTGAAAGAATAAAGCACTTTTATACAGTCATTTTCCTGACAATAAATATTCCTTAAGATATGCCATTTTACATTTGAAATAAACTTTGCAGCGCTACTTATTCTGCAATGATTAAATCCAGATGTGCACAAGAGGAGCATTCTAGTGAACCATATAAAGCTGTTCCCAGCTCAGAAAGCTTTTCCATAACCAGCAGGTAATTTATCAATTTAAGAGAATGAAATGAAGGGTGAAGATAAACATTTTGTAGAACAAGAATTGAAAGAGTACATCTAGTTAATTTGTTCTCTCCACTAGAATTAAAATGAATCATCTACATCTTTTTCAAGTGTAATTTAATTTGACCTATAACATCATAATGGAATTATTTAAATATTTGAGTGTCTTGTTTGAACTATTTTTTCAGCAATTCTGAGGTAACTTTATTTTTTCTTCTTATAGTGACACTGCAGCAAAAGTAATGGTGGAGCTGCTGGGAAGTTACACGGAGGACAATGCTTCCCAGGCTAGAGTTGATGCTCACAGGTAAAACTGACTTCCCAGTTCCCTTAAAAGTAGCTTTTCCCCAACTGACAAACTGTTTGGATTGCCATACTATTTAGAGTATTGAATGGCCTGGCAGGCAAAGGCCCTGCCACAGCCTCTGTCCTGTAGCACTGCTGGCTCAGTGAGTTTATCTGTGCAGTCCACAGCAGGTTTGGTTGTTTCTGGGCAGAGCCAGATTTACTCATGTGCAAGTGCACAGGAGCATTTCTGGTCACTGCTGAGAGATCAGACTTGCATAAGGACTTTGTTTACATCAGCTGTGCAATCCAAATTTGAACTGGTATCCTTTATTTCAGATTTTTTACTTAGTGCATGTTTAATTATCTAACCCTGGGTGTTCTTCTCAAATAGCACTTTCTGTTGAAAAGACATTCTTTTGCTCTTTTCTATGGGCAAGTGTGAAAGATGAGAACTGCAAAGAAATAAACTTATTGTTGGACAAGTTGTACTAAATTGATTCATAACTGTTTTCCCTGCAGGCTAAAATGAGGAAAAGCTTGTATTTTGACATTCTAACCATCATGATTTTTCTTAGGAATTAGTTCTTCAGTAAGTTGTGTAGCTTTGCCAGATATGTACAACCAGTAGTTCTCCAGGGAGTTGTTTATACTTAGCCATGGAGGAAAATCAGGATGACTCCTTTTGAAAATTAGAGTGGCTGTGCATAAGTGAAAACTTCTCTGGGTACCCTTTGGCGACCTGTGGCCTGTTCATGTGTGCCCAGGGCTGGTGGTTGTGCTGTGTCCGTGCAGAGTGTGGGTTCTCCTGGTGTTCCAGTGTGGGGAAGGGCCGTGGGCTGGGCTGTCGGCGAGCAGAGCGCCGAGGCCTCCGATGTGCTGCTGACAAAAGCTTTCATCTGGAGCCCCAGAAACACACAGTGCTGTTCGAGTCTGGAGCTGCAACCAATAAATCATAGGCCTTGCACTGGTTGGTGTTGGGGTTTCCGCTGTTTTGTGTCACATATTCAAGTATAATTAATCTTCTTAAGCAACTTGATTCTGTGACATTTTAGGAGGACAGTAAAAATACCTCTAGGAATGAAGGCTGGGCTGGAAGTAAATGCATAGATGAAAACGGTAGGGTGACCTGTGGTCTTACCACCTGGCACATTTCATTTGTGGGCAAATTACTTAATGCTTCCTGTTCCTTGTTTTTTCCATCTGTAAAATGAAGATTAAGATTGGAATGTGGCATGTCTTACATTTAAGAACAGTGAAAACTCTTGAGTGTTTCCTGGAAAGCAAGGAACAAATGGAGTTGCACTCAGTCATAAGAATGTGTATTGCTTTAAAAGTAAGCATTTTCCTTTTTTCATTAGATGTATTGTACGAGCATTGAAGGATCCAAATACTTTTCTCTTTGATCATCTTCTTGCCTTAAAACCAGTAAAATTTTTGGAAGGAGAACTCATTCATGATGTAAGTAGCTTTGTTTTCAGCAAGATGGTTTGATACCTCTAGAGCCCTCTGTTTTATTAGTTTCTTTTGAAATCCATTAGAATAGTTATCTGTGTCAGTAATCCTGAGCTGCCAAGTGCTATTTCTTGTAATGACTTTAGAATTAAAAAAAAAATTCTTGTGAATGTTTCCTTTCAAAGTTTAAGCAACTCAGTTACAAGTCCTGCCCTCACGTGAGTTGTGTGGCAAATCTGCCTTTCAAGTCTGAGAAAAGGAAGTAAGCTCAGCACAGATTGCCCACAGCGATTGACAGGAGACAGAATTTTTAGCTCTTGACAATTTATTCTTGTGTTCAGTACAAATAGCTTATAGTTATACCTGTCCAGCCTGCATGGAGGGAAACCAAGATAATAATTAAACTGTTATTATGTTTGTTTTCCATCTTCTAGCTTTTGACAATTTTTGTAAGTGCTAAACTAGCATCCTATGTCAAGTTTTATCAGAACAACAAAGACTTCATTGACTCCCTTGGTAAGTTTTCAGATCATTACATTTCTGGCTTAAGATACAGAAGCCACGAAGTGCTTCCCTTTGAGCCATATTGAAGCCAAGGAAATTTAATAGGAATTTGTAGGAATGGATTAGAATTTGTAGACTATAACCTCTGCTGGGTCATCAATGCACCATCTAACTGTGGTTTGTTCTACCAAACCAAGCTGTTTTATGGACTTGGAAGAACTGTGTTTTTACCCACTGTTTTCTCTTAAGGAGGTGAGCTTTAGTGCATTGATACTCAGGGCTAGACCAGACACCACAGCTTTATTGAGTAAACCACCAGCTTGTCTAAATCTCCTAATATTTTTTTTTATTATGAATAACTTTATAACAGCAAATACTTCTCCTGAATAGTAAGCTGAACCATACAAATAGTGTGAGTGTGTGTCTGCGTGTGCTGATGCATTAGACCTGGCAAGCCACAGTCTGTCCCAGTTAATTTGTTTCATCACATGAAGCAATGTGATGGAATGTTAATGTCAGCACCCTCTTTATTTACACACTGTGGAAAAAAGGAGTAGTAATTAACACTTTGACACTCCCCCATTGATGTGTAATTGACTGTTTCAAAGGAGCACTGGTTCATAAGCTATTGCATGCATTAAAATTACGTTTTTTATATTCCAGTTTTTTAGGACAGGGGTCAGTGACAATGCAGAAATTGCTCAATGATGCAGGTTTTTTTATTACTGCATTAAGGTTTTGACATATTGGTAATGAATAAATGTTTCCATAAAAATATGATTTTTTTTTATAACTTTGATTTTGAAATGACACTTGAACACTGGCTGAATGCATTTGAGGAAAGGCATAGTTTTGTTAAAACAGAGTTTACTGCAGCCTTTTAACACGTGCATTATTTTGTTTAATGGAGTGTGATACAATTCTGAGAATAATTACCCACAGAGGTTTAAAATGGTGGTACTTTGGGTATTAAAATGATGGAAATATCCATGGGATTTTTTTGGTGGATAAAATTAGCAGCAAGTTTTTGGGAGCTTGTAAATGTGTATGTAGGATAAGTGTACTTTCTGTCACATGTATTTGAACATTAGTTGTACAGACATCTTAGGCTTTTTCTTTGTCAGGGGAAAGTGGGGTTTGGGCTTATTTGTTAATTATTTGTCCACAGAAGTATTTGTTGAAAATGCTGTTACACTAACATTTGAATAAATTTATGGAAGATTAACTCCACATACATGTAGCGTTATTTGTATAATACACATCAGTTGTGATTTCTTTGGCAAGGAGTCTGATAATCTCAGTAAAATCCTTAAATATCTATGTAACTGTTTTGAAGGACAGCCTTGTCTTCCACTTACCTTGATTTCTCACCTGCTTTGTGGTGTACTCAGAACTTCTGCGTGTCTTTGAGCAGTGGGCAGCACAGATGGTAATGCTGGGAACTGAGTGGTTCAGCCAAGCCTTTGAAAAACAAGGGCAGTTGGTATATAGAACAATTCAGTTATTAGAGGAGGCATTCAAAAATGATCTGTTCCCAAATTTTTAACCATGCTTTAGAGATTTTTTTTTAATAACATGCCAAGATACCAGGGTTTAAAAAACAGGCTATTTAATAATAGGATTTCAGTGGCAGTAGAGCATCAGCTGTAAATGCAGCCTTTCCTGGATCAGGACCAGTTACAACTGGCCCACAAAAGCTCTGCAGCAAAGGCTCCTACAGGTGGCATCAGTTTGTTACAATTTGTTGTGTTATTAATGCTGACAACTTGGGCCAGCGGTAGCAGTATCTGTGTCACCTGCATCGCCCTAACATGGCCACAGTTAATCTGGTATTACCAGCAGTCTTTTCGCAAAGTTAATCAGCATCTCATTTGCATTTGTTAATTAGGGTTAATGTGTGCTAATTGATTTTTTGATGCTTGTAGAGTTTCATAAAACCCAGTTAGGTATAGTTGCTGGTGCTCCTCATTCGTATGAATTATGGTGATCGCATTTTTGTTGAATCGGTGCCAAATAGGGAACCTGCATCATAATTACAGCTAATTAACACAACATGATGCCCTGCACTAATGTGCTTTCCTGTTGGTGTATGGGTGTTATAAATTCCAAACTTAAATATTTACTGAAGCAATGTGAATATTTATAATGTCATTCTGAAACAAAAAGACTGGCATTCATTTTGAAGAAACATCCACTGGATCTTAGTTGGTACCTCATGGACCTTGGGATTAAGAAATGCCTTGTTTCATCTCAGTGTTTTTTGGTTAACCTAGGCTTTTCTCCAGGAAAATGGTCTCTGATTTAGATGTGCAAGCCCTTGCCTCAGTTCCTTGTGTTGCCATTGGTGCAGTCATGTAAAAGATGTAACCTGACTCCAACACCTGTCCCACTGTTTCTGGAGAGCACTTCTCTTGCCACGATGGATGCACACATGGGACTCATGATGCTTTTTTCCCCTGTGGTGTATGTACAGTTAATTCAGTACCAGAACACATTACTCGGGCACCACAATGTTATGTTCCAAACCATACTGTGAGAGGTTTATTTTCCAGAAAGTACATGAGAGTGAGCAGTGAGGCTGGAGAAAGGTTTTGAAATCACCAACCTCATCTTGTCCCTTTGTTGTTGCATTGCTGTTCTTCCAGGTGATGCAGCTGAAAAATTCACCTGCTCACAACCAAAAATTCTGTTAAAATAATGCTTTTACTTTAAAAAGAAACTACACACTTCACTTTTGTAGATGGTAATTTTCAGTAAAAATGTATTGTCTTGATGAATTCACAACTAATCCAGTTATTTTAGAAAAAGACAAGAAAATGCAGAATTTGATCTTTTACCTCAAACTATTGATAAGGAAAGGTGGGATATTTTTTTAGTGAAAATATGTTTTAAATTATTGGAAGTATATATAGTAAAAATAACATGAAAATCAAATTATTGATATGAATTATAATTAACTAATTCATTAAACTATCAACGTTTTACTCAGGCTTGTTGCATGAACACAATATGGCAAAAATGAGGCTACTTACTTTCATGGGAATGGCTGTAGAGAATAAAGAAATATCATTTGACACAATGCAACAGGAACTTCAGATCGGAGCTGATGATGTAGAAGCGTTTGTTATTGACGGTAAGAACTGCGGTACCACCCTTCACACACAGCTCATTAGCAATTAGGGTCTTCCAAGATAATGCTGAATATTCATAAAAATACAGTCTTTTAATTTCTTTTTTACAAGATAGAGCTGCACAGCTTCATGCTTAAAGACATGCCTAACTGTGTGGTTTTAAACAGTGTTTTTCTTCTCAGTGATGGGAACTGTATCTCATGTAATTCTTTATAGAAGTAATAAATTGTTTGCGGGTTTAATCTGTCATCTGGTTTTGTTTGCTGTCATTAAAACAGGATGTGTTTGTAGGGGAGAGAAGTTCATAAAAACTGTACAGGATATTGCTTTAATAGATTGGCACCAAACAATGGGATTTGTGCACGACCTTCATCTTGTTAGATCATTTTGCTTTTCTGCCTGCCAGGCTGTTAAAATCAACAGCAAAACATACTGAGTTCACTGCCCTGTTCTTATGTTTGTATTGATCTACTTTTGAACAGTTTTTATGCAGCTTAGTACCTTTGCACTGCCATGGAAATGTTGCTCAAAACAGCATTGTTCTTTTGCAGCTGTAAAGACAAAGATGGTGTACTGCAAAATAGATCAGACACAGAGGAAAGTAGTTGTCAGGTAAGACTTAATTCTTCACAGCATTTTGCAGAACTTGGTGTGTTCTAATTATTTCACTTACATTTGTAGAATATTTTAACTGGAAGCAAGGTATTGTTCTATCAGTTGCTGGTAGTTAAATAGTTGCTATTTATCATAATTTTATTAAAGCTCACACTGAATGTGATTAGCTTATTTAATGAAAGAGTCCTACTTTCCAGCACATTTCATTTAATGACCTAATAGTGACAGGAATACTAATGACTGTTGTTGCTTTAAATATTTGGGAAGGCTACAGAATTCCCTTTAACTGGTCAAGGGAAGGCTTTTCTATAGAGGAAATGAAAATTTTCCCACTTGCTTGTGAGAGTGAAGTACTGCTATAAAAGAATTATTAGGAGAGTGTGACATCTAGTAATAATCTTCCAATTTTGTTTTACTTCTCTAGTCACAGCACACACCGGACTTTTGGAAAGCAGCAGTGGCAGCAATTGTATGACACTCTAAACACCTGGAAACAAAATTTGAATCAAGTGAAAAACAGTCTCCTCAGTCTCTCAGACACCTAAGAATTTTTTTTCACCTACTAATATCAGTATAGATAAATTTTATTCAAAACATTGACAATTTGTGAAGTTTCTAAAAAATGTATGCAATTGGTTTAAACAAGCTAAATATTCTAAATTGCAACACAAAAAGAAAACAGCAATAAAACCAACATGGGAAAAATATCTTCTGTTGTTTTTCTTACATAATTAGCAGCAACAAACTGGCCATATTGGTTATGCTTCTTTTGTTCATGTTTAGGTTTACAGTATGAGGATTTTCTTTGTAAGAAATCTGGGTAGGAAGTGAAGGAGGTGTGGTAATGTAAGGAATTGTAAGAGAAAATTTCCCTGATATCCAAGGGAGCAGAAATGTGACCCAGCCAGAAGTGAAGCTTTATGAAGCCAGATCTGCTACCTTTATCTCTGTAACCCAATGCCTCAGTGGTGAGAGAGACCTTACTGATACTGAATCAGCTACAACAGATAGATATAAATAATGTGGCAGTAAAGGTAAGCAGAAGATTTTTCTGTTCTTCTGCCAGTTAGAACTGCTTGAAGCAGTTGTGTTTGCAGAAACCATTGTATTCTGAAAGAGTGGATTTTGCTTGAAAACTGAGCAGTCTGACAGAGAAAGTGAATTGAACTATTCAGCCAAAACTTGGGTAGGGTACAGTCAGGTAATCATTTAGTTGTACTTAACATGTATTGAAATGTTAACTTACAAACTTTATAACGTTGGGCAAAGCCAATAGTAACTTGAATTTGATTGCAGAAATAGAACTAACGTTATTAGTAGGACTTGTATCCATTTTTGAACATAAGAAATTTTTATATGCTGTATTAAACATGAAAGTACGCATATATACCATATTCTGTAGGAATACCTCTGCAAATTTGATGTAGGTAAGTGCTCTGACTATGCCTGAAAGACCTGCTTATCTCCTGACACTCATTTTCACTGGCCTTCTTCATATTTTCTTTTTTTTGTGGAATGAAGTCTCTCCAAATTGAGGAATTTCTCAATGTCTATTTGGGTTTGTGTGATGGAGTTATGAAGAGAAGGGCTGTCCTCATCTCTCAGTGCTTTTTCAGTCCTTGCTGGAGTTACAGTCATGGGACAAGACTTCTGCTTGTGCTGTAAAGCAGCAAATCCTTCTTTCACCTGAGAGAACACAAAAGGACCAGTTCATAATCTAGTGAAATTCAGGTACAAAGCTTCAGAGCACTGGATTTTGTTGAGCATTAAGCAAGCAAGGAAATGTGAACAGGAAGATAAACCAGTTGGAAAAATACGTTTAATTTGAAGTATTTGATTCATATTTAATTCAGAAAACTTGATAATGACAAATACACTTTTATAAACTAAATCTTAACATAAGACATTGTAGAAGAGTATGATTTAAAAAAGACAACCTTGTATTAGAATGCAGATTAGCAAAATAAATAGCTTAATTAAAGAGTTTAATGTTGCAATTGACATTTCTATGGCTATGCAAGCATTTGATTAACAAAACCCAAACCCATGAGGTTTATAGTGTTAACTCCCTCTCCACTTTGCTGTATAGATTAGAAAGCAAACATCATTAATGCAAGGCCTGCAATAGGTTGGCTTTTTATGTTAAGTTCTTTTTGTTCTTTTAATAGTTTTAATTACTATTTGATAGATGCTTCCTATCTATCCAAATCAAAGACAGATGGCAACACTGTAGGGAAACAGTTTTTTGCTCGATGAGCAGAAAACTTGCATTGGAATGAAGAGTTCTCCACTTGCAGTCTGAGGTCCTGTGGTTCCCAGGGAGGCCTGCACACGCCAGCCCCTGCCTGAGCCCCAGTGCCCCACAGAGCCACTGCTGCAGGGCGCCCTGGGGACCTGCAAGGTGACATCCTCTACTCTGGGTGGGATAATTCTCTTGACAGGATCACAAGGTGAGGCCTTCACCCTCTGCTCAATTATTTTTTAATTTTAGGCAACTGTGCCCCAACCAACTGTAAGCCAACCATGTCTTTGTCGAGCCTATCTTTATTTTAGCACATGAATTTTATGCTGAAACTTTCTTTCCCCAGGGCACAAGCATTTCTTAAAATATCACCAGTAAGATTGATGCAAACTGTTCACTTAGCCTGTTGCATTTGTAACAATGTTACTGCCATGCAGATAAAGATCCTGATACTTCAGGTCAATGACTGTCTTCTCCATAAGCAACTTCCTCATTTGAGCAGTAAAATTTTCAACCTCTAAATTCTCCCATGCTTTTTCCTAAGGTTTCACCAAGAAATAGATCCTACTTTATTGCCAGCCACTAGTCAAAATCTCTATGGACTACTACGTGGGGCTGAACCTGTCCTGTACTAATAATCCAAGAAAAAACCCTTTGTTTTGCTCTTCCACATGTGAAAGTGCAATTTTCCAGTGAAATACAGCCATCCCATGTTACTTGGATTTTGCTGAAGACAATAGACTTCTTTGGACAAGTAATTGCAGTTAGGTCACATACATACATAAATTAAAAAAAAATTAATACAGTTCTGTGCCAGCGGGTTTAGAATAAAACTTTAAAGCATAATCCCAGCTGTCAAACTAAAAGGCCATAGCATTTTCAGAACAAAATACAAATAAAATGTGTTTAGTGCCAGCACTGAGTAATAACGGGACACATATAAAAACCATTCATTGCTGAACAGTGATTGCACAGTGAGGGACTTGTGTTTAAACTGAGCTGAGGATGCTTATTAACCTTACTTTGGTACTCAGGCATGGACAGACTAATGTTTAATAAGAGTTCTTAATAATTTTACTAGAATCCTAAGTGCACCTGTAGCATTTGTTTATAGTTTTTATCCCTTTTCAGAGTACTGTGCTGTGGCTGAATGAGATGGCTCAAACTGCAGAAGGCTTAAGTCTGCTGTAGTTAAAATCATACATGTTAGTCAAGACAAACTGCACAGCAAAAAAGACTGTTCAGCTCATTTTTAATTTCCCAATAGCTTTTTCATATCAGTCATAAAAATGACAGATTTGAGGACAGAAGAGAGTGGTCTGCAATGCCCCAGGCTGAGATGTGGAAATATTTGGAAAATAATAAGGTGAAACCAGCAAGGTACTCTGTTCTTGTCCCTCTCAGCTTTTACTGAACTAGTGCATAAGGAGCTTTGGAGGTGACAAAGCAGACAGAACCACAGTCAGATAATGAAACACAGCTTTGCTGTAGCTGTCGGTGGTGTAGTTCAGTCAGTTCCTGGCTCCACCTCTGAGAAAGCACGAGAGAGACAGAGTAAATACACCACTGTGTTGGTGAAAACTCCACCTCAGTGTCACTCACAAGTAGAGTCAGGGTAGGAAAGCTGAGTAATTTAGATCTTCAGTGTTCTGAATTTCAGAGAATGAATGCTCATGGCATTGAGCTTATCAAGTCTGCTGCAGTCACTTGAAAACACAGTCCACCCTGACCTCAAACCTCATCCAGAGCCATAACTACCTGAGAAATACCTCTAGAACCTCTCCTAAAAGGAAAGGTCAACTGCAGCTGTAAATTACTGTATCACTTTTGAATAATATGCCTACCATTAGGTCAAATTCTAGTACAGCAGTTGCAGCTGTACAAGCTCCAGTCTAACACAGATCTGACAGTGCAATATGAGCCCTTGCTGGTGCCATCCTGAGTGAAGTTGTCTTACAGGGAAACAACAGGTTTCTATCTGAGTCTCTGCTTTTACAGGTTTGTGTAATGTCATCCTACTAAATAATAAGGTAACTCTAATAGGGCATCACAGAACTGCAGCATAAGATAAAGGGAGAGGCTCTAATTCATAGAGGTGCTGAATTTTTGTTCTTTCACAGATTCTTTTAAATAACATGGTCCTATCAATTAATAAATGAAACAATGTTTTTCTACTTTTGCATACTACTATTTTCCTTTTTTTCCAACTCCTACTTTTACTGTAGGTGATGATTTTTATTAGTGTACACAATGAACTACCCTCTTTCTCCCCTCCCAAACAGACTGGTTAGCATCTGTTTGATTCATATGCTGTGACTTTTTCCTGCTGCTTTCTATCAGCCCTAATTGTGAAAAATGGTGTCTTGTTGCCCTTCTGATATTACTTTGGAGATTGACTCAGCCTTAAAGTATCCAGATGCTTACAGTTGTACAAATATCTGTGGAATTAGCTCACTGAGGTCTGGGCTGCAGTATTTTTAATTGACTTACATGTTCTGTGGGAAAAGAGGAATCATAAAGAGTCTTTGCTCTAGCATTCCATTCTTCACTAGGGTCTCCCTGGGGGTCTTGGTGGATACTGGAGGCATTCAAAGTGTTGGCAGCTCTGTTGGAACTGGTAGAACCTGATTGACAAAAAGGAAATGGTAAATACTGCAATTTAGTCTCTAGGCACTAATTGTAAAGTAACTACACTGGTTTACCTCTGATCTTAAAAAATCAAATATTTTTGTTCTAAATCACTGGATCTCTGTTGTAGGCTTTTCCCCTTCATTTTTCTTCTTTCACCTAGTTCTGCATCTGTTTTTTTCTGTGAAGATGTGGTATTTTTCTACTTTGATTAAAAATGTTTTATATTGTTTTCACATATAAGCTAATAGTGATTTATAAAAGATGTATTTATTCGAAATATTCCAACTAAATACATTTTTTCAAACCCTAATACTTTAAACTCACCTTCTGATAATGAGAACAAAATACATAATTACTGCTATCTGAACATGATATTCCAAGGTGACATGTCATAAAAAAAGACATTCTTAATACAAAGCTTTTTAGACAATCAAAAAGCATTTTAAATAAGGACTCTTTTTGTTAGTGCCTATATCTAATGTTTCAGGAGGTCAGGGCATAGCCACCTACCAAGGTATCATCATAGCAAGGAGTAACCCTCCAGTCCTGCAGAGGCTTTATGCACTGCTAGTGGGCTCTGTTGAAAGCAATACCAAGTTCCTTGCAGGGTGAAAATACAAGCAAACTTTCACACTTATAATACAGACAGGAGCTGTTTTGTCCCAACACAGGTGCCTGTGATCACTGCACCAATAGTAAAATCTTTGTTTTGCTATGAAAATATATTACCTCATGGTTATGTAACAGCTGTTTATGAGTACTGTCATTTTATCTCGGGAGGAGAATGGTTATATGTTTGTTTTCTTTTTTAAGCACTTGCCAGGAAGGTCTATCCCATTCCCAGTTCATTCCTCCATGTACTGATGTGGAGTGGCTGCTCTCTGGGAACCAGAGTGATGTAAACAGTAAATCGCTTTGTGATCAGTCCCCTCTGATTGGTTTACCAAGCTTGTTCACCAATGCTCTTCACCTCTAGGTGACTAAATGGTTTGTGCTTAAGTAGTAAAAACAAACTTTTGAAAAATGCAGGGAGACTGTCCACATGGATTCTGCTCCAGGTTTGTATTTTGGGAAAAGATCTGAAAACAAGACAATACAACCCCCGCCACAATAAGTGTTGGGAGCTGCAGTGCAGTGTACCACAAAGACTCAGGTGCCCTGGCAAGAAGGTTCTCTACTCTCTGAAACAGGTGCAGGCTCAAGTAGGGGCCTATCCAAATTAGGCAGAATGAAGCACATCTGGAATGAACACCAAGATCCTCATCATGAAGTTTTGCTAGAATCCAACAAGTCTGGTCACTAGAGAACTCATCTGGGAATTAGATTAAAATCTCTACCAACTCTTTAAGATGAACGTCTTGGAGTCACTTCTTGGAATTAGTACTTTGCATACACAAAGATTTCTGATAAGGAAAGGAGGAGGAACACAGGAAAGAACTTCAGATAGTGCTGCCTGTTCTTAAAATAAAAATATATGTAGAACATCACATAACGATGCATTCATTTTACAGTAAGAAAGATCAAAATTCGTATTATTAAAAGAATTAATGTCCCATCTGAGATCAGGATCTTGCTGCCTTACTACCACCACTATTGTTTCAAGGACAAATATTTTTGAAACAGAACTTCAAAAAATGGTGCATCTAAATGCAAATATGCGTAGGGAGGACACCAAGTACAGAAACAAAATTACCTGTAAAGCTAAATTCATAACACCAGAACAATGTAAAGAAACCAGACTGCTGGTTCTCTGCCTCATTGCCACTGGCTGTCCATCCTGCCCTTGATATGTTCAAGGGGCACAGCTGAGAACACCACACCAACAAAACCTCAGGTAGACACAAAACACCCTATCCTGTGGATCCTGCTCTTCTGAGAAACATCTAAGCACCCAAAGCTCCATTTTTGTACCAAAGAGGGCTTTAATTTCTCTGAGAGCCTGAAAGATCTGCCTTTTTAAGCTTACAGCACGCATTAAGAACAGGATCTGCCTGCAAGTTCTGTTGGAAGGAAGGAAGGCACTACTTATACTTTACTCTGTCAGTTACTGAAGTAGAGGAACATCTGCAAATGTGTCAGTCAGATTACTGTGGAAGTAAAAATGATGCTTGTATTACTTTGGTAAAAGATTGACTTTAGAAATGGCTGTTTTGGTATAAATTTAGGGGTAATCTAGCAGCTAATTTTATTGCAAAAGAAACCTAAAATACAGTTTTTCCACATTGCAGTAATGATTTAGAAACTCGTGGAATAAAGCTGCTATTTACTGTATTGCATATGCAAAATATTGCTCAACAAATAATAACCAAGAGCCAACAGTAAAAGATGAAAGAGCTAATTAAGCTAACGAAACCTGTTTAGTTGCTTTTATACTATAAACAGAGAAATACCACCTTGCAATTTTTTGCCATGTCAGGTTTATATTGTTCTACATTTTCATAATTTTTGTAAGTATTTTCAGTATATGGTTCAAAGCATAAATTCTTTATTTTCTTACCTTGTCCTGTTTCTCCTGTGTCCACATTTTCACGGAGATTTTGACACTGAGTTTTTGAAACAACCTTTGTGTTTTCCACTAAGCATGGTAGTTTCTCTTTCAAAAGGAAAGGGTCCTTGGAAGCTGAAGTCCATGTGGCTTGACCTCTCATTTGATTTACTCTTGAACAAGAACTGAGGTCTAAAAACTTGAAGTATACTGGAGTTTTCTCAGCTTTTTTATCTGAGGTTGCAAGATCAAAGGATGACCTTCCACTTATGTTTACTAAAGTTCCAGATGCTCTCCGGGGTAAAGAGCATGATTCTTTCAGGTGACCCTCAGCCAACTTCCTTCCTGGAACTGCACTATTCAGTAAGTCTTTTTTCTCTTTTAACAATGTGTTACTTGGTGAATTATTAATCTCCAGGGAATGTCCATTTTGGATGGAGTGTATCTGAGTATCACTGTTAACTTTTTTGCATGGAATTAGTTTATCTGTACTAGCTGTGTCTGTTGGGGGGTTTTTATGAGCAGTTTGAAGACCATCAGCCTTTACTGGAGATACAGTTTCAGCATTTGAGGGGCTTGGATTTGTAGCATTCCCTACTTGTTTAGCACTGTCTTGTTCTGGCTGCTTCCTGTGCATGTCACCCACATTTACTCCTCTTTCAGTTTTTGGGGGACATAAATTGAAAGTAGCCAAGACAGACATATTGTCACAGTGTTCTTTTACAGCATCCTCACCACCTGCACTCCCACAACACACAGCTGGTGGATTTAGAGCATCAGTAGCTGGAGCACCTCTGCTCCCCAGCACACCATTTGTGCTCATGTTTCTGGCACTGGCATCATCATTTCTGTCTTCAGCATCCACATGTATCTGTTTAGAAGGAAGTTTATGTAAACCACTCAAATTCAAGGTTTCTTCTGTTTTATGTAATCTCTTGCCCACACAATTGTCACTGGTCAGCAAGCTGCATTTTTTGTACTCTGTTTGAGAGTTTTCTTTAGTGTAAGGCAGGATGCCAACACTTAACTCCTTAGCTTGATGGTTACCTGTACTTCTCTCACCCAGAGCATTCTTCTCAGTGTGAAGAACCACTTCAGCCTTGGGTTTGAGTGCTTCAGATGTAAGGACACTTGTGTTTTGTTGTATGGTGTTTGATTTTGTATCTGCCTTAGCACAGGTTGATTCATCTGTAGTATTGCACAATTCTTGCTTGCTGGAGTTGATCTCCTGACTCCCATTTTTCTTGTCAGCACCTACAGGCTCAGTGCTGTCTAAAAAGGCCTTTCTTGTTTGTGTGTGGCTTGCTGCCAGTGGCTCAGTGCCGGCCTGTAGCTTTTGTTCTAAATTTGTGTTGTTTTCATCTAGTAACATTCCATGTGTGGATCCTGCATTTTCTGCCTCTTTGCACCCAGTGACAGGCATTTCCGAGGTCTGTCCTTGGGTAATTAAATCAGTATCTGTGCAGAGGGTATTCCTGGGAGAAGCCTCCCTTTGCTTTTCTTCCTGAGGGCTAACAACATCAATCCCATCCTTAAAACTGTTCTCAAGAACTTGTAAATCTGCAGAGTAAGTATATTCTCTAGTTAGGGACTGATAACCCAGAGGTTATGTAATGCTTTGTTGTTATGGTTCATAATTTCCAAAGAGGTGGATTTAAGATTAGTAATGATACTGATTTTTCTTATATTACACATACAAGCCTATCAAAAAGCTACTGAAGATAAGTATTGCACTATGGTAACTTGCAAAATATTTATAAACTGATAAAACAGAAAATATATTCACATTCTATAGATTTTAGATATGGCTTATGGTTGAAATAATTCTCAACTGGTACCTGACACCCTTATTGTTACTGAAATGGTCATTTTACAGTAACATGAGTCTAAAGTTTAAACCAGTTCTTACTACTACAACTGTATTTGTCTTTATTTTTGAAAGTGGCATTTTTAGCTAAATGGAAAACAGAATCAAAATAGCTGTTTAAGGGACACACCAAAAGGAACATGCTGTGGACCATTTCACTATCAGAAGGGTGTTTTCCAAAAGATGCACTTGAAGGCTGTGAGCACTGATCCTTTAAAGCAGTCACTTTGCAGTTAATAAGCTTTTAAACTTCTGCTTCTCTTTGCAAGGTTTTAGAGACTGAGCATAAAGACTAAGTACATTTCCTTTAGGTGGCTTCAAAAAATTACTTACTGGAGTTACAAAGTGGTTTGCCTGGACAAGTATTGTGATTATCCATGTGAATAGACCTTCACTGCCCTATGCAGCACAATCACTCCCAGCCTTTTTCATTGTCTTATGGGAAAGGGAAAGCCATTGGGTTTGCTTTCAAACACTTCTTACCATGTTACAATTCTTCCTAAGCCCTGTCCACACCTGAGCAAAGCACAAGGAACACCCTGAGGGGTTACACCACACAGACCCTTCTGGATGTCCCAGAGCAGCCACTGGAATTACTGTGCTTTCATTCAGAGCTCATGAATTTATCACAGATGAGCACTACTCACACCAAGAATTGTACTAGTTTTAGTACAAAGGCATTTAATTCAGGATTCAATCATTCTCATCATCACTGTATCTGCAAATATTTATCCTGTCTCCAGTAATACTACTTATCTCTATTATACATGTAAGGTTATTACTTTGTTCTGTCTGTAATTCCTCAGTGCTTGAAGAGCATTCCCTTGTGGTTTTTACGTCAGTTTCTTCTTCATGTCCACAATTGCCATATTTTCTTATTATAGATTGCATAAACTCATTTTCTTTCTGAATAGCCTGTAGTTCACTGTCCTTAGATTGTTCTTGACCACTCTAGCATAAGAGGGAGCAAATGATTATATGCATTTTAATAATTTAATACAGCCACTGATTAGATCTAAAGTTCAGGATGTAGATTTAAAATTAATTTTACAATTCTGCTGGAAAACAAAGACCATTCACCTGAAGTATTAAACATTAATGTAAGCAGAGGGAAAGAAAAAAGCTGACTAATACCCTAGAAGAGTAGGAAAGAAGTAAGGTCCTGCCATATTACAGTCCACAAAGTTATAAAGATTGACAGAATTTCTCAGTGGAAGGAGTATGTGTTGTACATGTGCTGACTGGATCACTCCCTCTCTGCTGCCCAAATCAGTGACCTGCTCAGTCATTACATGCAGAAAGAGCCCATATGATTGCTGTTTACACCCAAACACATGTGCATGCACACACATATTAACACCATTTTTTCTAACAAACTACCAAGGACTTTTCATTTCACCAGCACATAAGGATTATGAATTTGCAATCTTTGTCATTCAGTCTCTCATTCCTTCCCAAATGGCTTTTTAACCCGAATTTGAGTCAAATTCAACAGGAATAGAAGCCTGAAGGATGTGTCTGGTTAAAATGTAAATCACTAATCCAGTACTGCACCTGTATTTGTCTTTACTTTTGAAAGCTGCAGTCAGTAAAGTTCTGTGAAAATTAGGAGCTGAATAGTGAAGGAATAGCCTAATAAAACCAAACTCAAAGGAAAAGGAATGCATCCTTTATCATCATCAACTGTTTGGCAGCTGAAGACAGGAGCATGTGCTGGCTTATGCCCTAAAGATAGGATGCAAAAGTAGGCACATGTGGCAGGGGGCTTAGCCCATAAAAGATGTGAGGAAAAGCTGAAGATAGTTGGGTGACTGGAGGTGTTGGAGAAGGAAGACTGGGATGTGGGAGGGAATTACAAGCACTGTGTTTAGCCATTGCGTGTGTGGGAAGGACAGAGGATATTGCACAATGGAGGGAGGCACATAGAAATGGTAAAAATGGAGACTATTGCAGTGGTGGCAGAGTAGGTGATGTAGAACATGAATCTGCAAGAAGATTTTCCACAGAAACATCCTGATGCTCCCAGCTTTGCTGATTTGGGGGAGGGAGGAGTCATGAATAGATGAGGGACCTAATACAGTTTTCCTCTGTCAAATACTCCACCTTCAATTTGATTCAGTTGAAATTTCTTTCTCTTTTCCTCATATTTTATCATCATCTTTCCAGACATTCTGATTTGGAAATTCTACATATTATATCTTTTTATTTTCTAGGTTTTTAATTAACTTTGCTTCTTTGCTCTATATATTGGGATCACATTTTCAAGCTTGCTGAATACATATACTAGAAATTTCCTTTTTATTTCATGAAAGCTGTAACTCTTTTATAATCTTTTGCTTGTAGGAGCTGTTTCTTCAGAGAGAAACCCCCAACACCACAATATCACTTTGTTGTGCAGCCACTGCAGTGGAACTTACCACATTTGTTGGTATGGGCTGAGCTGCTGAAAGCATCTGAAACAAACAGGATGAAGTGTTCTTAGAAAGGTTAAGATTCCAGATTTTCAGATAAGATGAATAAACCTATTTTTCAATAATTTCAAATGGCTGTTCAGCCCTTCAAAATTAGGTGCAAGGTGCATAAGCCAAAATACATAAATATCAAAACCATTAAACCCAGATTTTAATTTTTTGCCAGTGATTTAGTAAAATCTAACTAAGCAACACACATGTACCTAAGATGACCTTTCCTTCAACAGCCT
This sequence comes from Pithys albifrons albifrons, assembly GCF_047495875.1. NCBI lineage: Eukaryota > Metazoa > Chordata > Aves > Passeriformes > Thamnophilidae > Pithys > Pithys albifrons. The sequence continues at coordinate 57,854,096 of NC_092463.1, read as the reverse complement.
ATTTCTTACTACAAAATTCAAAACCTTCTCAAAACCAGATTTCCCTGTGCATACACACACAAAAGAATGACAGCAACCCGTTACCAGGTGTAGCCCTATTCCCTAATGGTGCACAGCTGTATTACAAATCACATTCTATTCAATGTGAAGCGCGGTAAGTGTAAACTAAATTGCAATCAATTCTGTAATAAGGTCTGACATTGTATCTTTCTTTTAAAAAGGCCTTCTGTTTAATTACTATTCCAGAGGTGATTAGTATGAACAAGTTTACAAACATTCTAAATTTCATGGCCCACAAATAATCCCAGAGAGTTCAGATTGCATAAGACGTAAAAATCAATATATGCATATTTCCTTACAACACTTGGAACCACAGTCAAGATGTAAATCACAGCCAACACCTTTCCCTTTTATGTTTCACGAGACACTGACTCATTACTGATACAAGGTGAAATTCCACAAATCAGTATAATCAATATGATCTGCTGCAGCTCCTGTAGTTTCTTGGCAATGTTCCACTGGAAATTTGACTTTGTCCAACCTGCCTAGCTCTGAAAATCTAATGATTGTACAACACAAAACGGGGTGGCAATTTGCCATAAGACAGTGTAAGATGTATATTTAGAAGACATCTCAAAATTCTTTTGCATTTACGAGCATACACTTTAAGTTTTTTGATTTCAGACTTACAGGGTTATCTTAGTAAGCACAGCTACTGCTTATCATGAATAACTGATTGCATTGATTCTGCATCTTAAACATAACTGATCTTCTCATTCAAGAAATCAATGATTTTTAAAAGTTACACCATTTTACACTTTGTAGAGCTCATACAGCTTTGGCACAATAAGTAATCAGTGCAAGTCTTCCCTTGCATTATTAAGCACAAAGCAGCAGATATGCATGTGTGTACATTTAAGTGTCAGCCATAATCATACACACTTCCATGCATTATGAAGAAATTGATTCTAAGTTCTTACAAATTCTAAAATATTTTTGTGGTTTGTCATTTTACTGACAATTAATAGACTAACTCTAAAAAAGTTATCTGTCTTCACACTCCTAGAGTCTTCCTGTTTTCCTTAACACTGTAAGCAAAATCTTATACATGAGTGCCATGATCTGGTAAATGGACTGGAGTTGGACCAAGGGTTGGACTGATGATCTTGGAGGTCTTTTCCAACCCAGTCAATTCTATGATTCTATGAACAATGAGTTTTCTCTTCTTTGAAGGATAAAGCATTCTTTGGATGTAAAAGTGAATGAAAAAAAGGATATAACAAATACTCAAAAGAACAACAGAATACACTCATTGCACAGAGAAAGTTTCTTGTAGCTTCTGACTCAGGCTTTCCATTTTATGAAAGAATAGGAATTTGCAAAGCAGGTTAATTACGGGCTCACACAGAGGTTCAGGGCTACATGTTCTTCCTTTGGTTCCAAAGGACCATCTTCATGTGCTTAACCACTTGCTGAGTTGTCACATGTGCCCTGAATCTAGAGCTGAACATGGACTTGGTTCACCCAGCAATGCAGGCTCTGCACCACACAGAACAGTTTTTACCTCCTTCATTCATCACCTGTTGAGCCTGCTCTGCTTTCGATGATTCTTAAAGACTCCAAGTGACACAAAGGTTGGTGTTTTTCAAACCAAAACTGTAGAACTTCTAAGTATTGATGAAAAGAACCTTCTGACCTGTCCCATGTTACAAAAGCTGAAATGAGTTCCTCTGAGGAGAGGTGGAGTCACTTCCACACTTCCAGGGAACTTACATACATATGAAGTCAATTGGATCTGCCACAGTATTTGAGAAACATGCATGCAAAATATGTTTGTGAAACAGGATTTAGTAAAGTAGGTTGTTTAAGATAGCTGCTATCTGCTATGTATAAATTAATTAATGAAGTAACATCTCAGGTTTCTATGATACAAGGGCCCCTCTGGATGAAAGGGGAACATTCTCTGGGTACATTAAGTTCCAATGGTATTTTGGATCATTGTCAGACGCATTTTTGGGTTCAGTAATGTCAAAGGAAGATCAGTGGACATGACAGACAAGATTAGAAAAACTGTCATATCTTTTATTCTCTAATATTTTTACAAGACATGGAAGGTACTGGAGCTGGTAGAGACACTTACCTGCAAATTTTCCACTTGGTCAGAATTCTGATTTCCCTGAGGAGGATGAGAATCAAGATGTCCATGCAGTCCTTTAAGGGAATTCAGCTCGTTTTTAATAGTGTCTATTTCTTTTCTCATGTTTTCTTCCTGTAATAATTGAGAGTACGCAGAGCACACCAACACTTTACTGCATGTTCAAATATGTAAACCAGCATTTTACAAAAGTATCAACAGCTTAGCAAAGTAAAGTAAATCCTTAAAAGAAAGTGTAGATGCTAAGGAATTTCTTTACAGAAAGTAATTGAGCTCTTTCATTCAAACAAGATTTTTAACCACATTTCCATTACAGATAATTTTATTAATTGGTTTGGGTTTTTTTTTCACCATTTATTGCAAGTAGCAATGCTCAAAATAAATGAAATTTGTAGCCCTTTTCATTTTTTGACTCAAAGATAAACATGATGATCAACATTCACTCTCTACCTACACTGTCAAGAAACTACAACAGCAAATAATTTGCCTGATACTTCTCTTCTGTAAATAGTCTCAAGTATCCAATGCTTCTTCAAAGAGTATGTAACACTTAAATTTCTGTGTTTAGAACAAACAGGATGGTCCAAATTACAAGTTGCAAAAAGAACAGCAGGGCAATTTTACAGAAATACCTTCCCTTCATTTACAGATTTCCAGAGCAGTGTGTACTGTTAACTTTATTGGTGATGATGTTATACTTTAAGAGACCAAATTTCTAGTTAGCCATACCAAAAATATGAAAAAAAAATATGATCTAAAGTATAGTTGCAACCACTCCTGAGAAATAAGCAGGGCAGATTCCTCCATCTACACAGGACACTATGGTGTAAAGCTCTCCAAGGAATCAGGGGGATCAAATCTCAGGGAACTTTTCAGCTGTTTTGTAGCCTCGTGGTTGCTCTCCAGAGTGACTGCACTCAAACCAGTTAGCCTGAGACAACAGGATTACAAGGACAACTTTGCATTATTTCTCCACAGTTCCCTGGAAATTCATCTACCAAAATCAAAACCTTTCTGGCAGTAGGTGCCAAATACATAGAAATAAAAAAGACAGAGTATTAAACAAATGCTGCTCAGAGTCTGGTTTCCACACACTAAGCAGATCTTGTCTTATGGAAGAGATATTAATCTTTCCTACTTGTAAACATGCATTTATTATTGCAGACAATTTTTACAGCTACAGTGTTTTGCTAATTGTTTTGGATTAAATAATTACGGAAGTATTCTTTAAAAGTAATGAAGCAGTAGAAAGAATGTCAAATATTGAAGACAAATTGTTGTTTAGGTGTAGACAGATGTGAATTCACCGAGAGGACATACAAGACATACACCTTTTCTTAGCCCTTTTCAAGTCCACACTGAAGAATTCCTGTCAAATCAGAACTGCAGGAAGGACACTGACCTTTCAGAGCACACAAGTCAACGTAAAAATCTACTTTTAAAAAAATATTAATTGCTAGAAGAGTCTGTATTGCTGGAAAAGAAATTGGTTGTTTTTATTGTATTATTTCTGCAATATTTTCTTGGCCTTTAGGAATTACCTGAAATGACTATTTCCAAAACCTTTTAATGCTCTAACATTTAATTTAATAAACTTACATCTTTTTTCCAAGTTCTTAGTGCTTTGTCATGCTCATTCTGAAGATTAAGGAACTTTTCTTCATTTTCTTTTGCCTTCTCCCTTTGCAGCTCATTATCTCTTTCAAGGGCCTGCAATAAAATTAATTATCCAAAAAATAATCAATACCACATTAATGAATTTTGATGTGTTTTATGTTGCTTGGACCTTTGCTTCTAACATGCTGAAAGTGCCATACAGATCAGTGATAATGTGCTATCTCAACAATAATTTTCATAAATTAACAGAAAGGTGCTTATAGTTTAGCTAACAGGAAACAGGGGGAGGTTATGAAAAAAGAAATGGCTATAAAAGGGTATAAAAACACTTGCCATTATTCAGTTTCACTGCATAAGTTTTAATGTGCTGAAAAAGTAATATAAAGTCCAGAGATGAGAAATATGAAATGTAGCATAATCTTGACCTGCTGTACTTAAAGAAAAAACTACTGTATTCTGAAAGAAAAAAAATTATTTTTCTGATCAGTTTTTCTGTCCTAAATTGTTTATTAACCTCTCTTATAAGCAGTATAATCTTTACATTCTAAAACATATCTACTGGAACAGGAAGTATACATCTGATTATCCCTTAATTTATTTTTATTAGATCACTGACATAGGAGTGCATAGAAATAACAGTAAGACTAAGTTTTATATAATCATATCTGTACTTGTAACATTTTTGGGTTAACTGTTTCAGCTTCACTGTGATAAATTAAAGCAGGCTTGTGTAAATCAACAGTATCTTCACACACCCATCAGGTACTCCTGGAAACTTTATACTATCACATTTTTATAGCAAACAATATGGAAGATAGAAGACTCAGTGGATCCATTACCTCCTATAGACCTGCTAATGGAAACACAACTTTAATGCATGCAGATATATATTTATATATATACATGTATATATTATATATATTATATGTTTCATATATTTATATATATATATATAAAACATATTTATGATTCTGCTGAGCTTCTTTGCAGGTCCACTTGAAAAATGTTAAGTTATTCCAAACCAATTCCTTTTTACTAAATCTCTTAACTAATAATGAATCTACTTCTTGATTCACTTGGCATCAATTTTAAAATGCCTACATTAATTTAGCTGTACTTTTAATAAAAATGTATTTTACAGGTATTAACACTAGGAAAAGTCAAACCACCTTGCACTTTTATACACCTGGGAGAAGTTCTGCATAAGAATATAATGGATCTTCTTTGAGAGATTATAAAATTAAAAAGATGAGACAATTCAACAATAGATTGTGTGAATAATCACACTCTGATGCAGCATTTTTCATCCAGTTGTATAAACAAGGAATCCAAGATCTCCTCTCTTTGATGAACCTTCTCTTAACTCCAAGGCTGCCTTTACTTACATGTCCAACACAACTTCCTTGGAGATGGAATGTAACAGTTACTCCCAACAAAGCTCTTAGGGCACAGTATCTCAACTGTTCCTAAGTTAAAGCCACTTGTACAGTGAGGGGAATACCTGAATTCCTTGCATTCTCACATATCATCTGTTAAAGGAATATCATTTGTGTTTCTGAAGTCCAAATGACATTGGTATCCCAGCATGGGTATGCATAGAGAGAATGAGAAAGGATCCTCCTGGAATGTTACCTTCCAAGTGTTCTGTCATCTCAACCATAAAAACAAGAGGGGTCATTTTTTGTGAGTGTAAGAATAAAAATATTTCCATGGGACTATATAATAACTCCTTTTGTTTTTCTCTTATTTTGAAGAAACTCTTTTGCTTCATGAGCAAGGCCCACAAATCCAACAGGGATGTAGGACAGAGCACAAGAATAACACACAACCTTTCAGTCCCATTTGTCATACTGAGGTTCTAGAATCAATAAAGACAAAAGCACCAGCTCTAAAATGGGTGGGAAAGTGCACGGACCCTTCAAGTTACATGTTCAACTCCCTATTTTATAAGTTCCATTTGATGTTTTTAACAAATGACAATGCAAAATATTGTCTTATTCCCTGGATGTGATCTGATGAAAGCTTATCACTCATGTGCTTTTATAAATGCTACAAGTCCTTTAATCCCCATTCTCAAGCAAGAATTTCTTCGTTTTGAGAATGCATAGAATCTTCTCTCAAAACTCAGCTGAGATCAAATCTTGGCTGATCTTAAGTGCCACAGTGGAGTCTAAGAGGGAATATTTACATCAAAATAAGTATTGAAGGTTGAACCAAGAGCCCCTTGTTAGTTATCCATGTCTTGTAACACCAATGTCATCTAAAGTATTTATGCCTGCAAGAAATTACCTTTGAAGGCTGCACTGAACCTTTGGTGATTAGCAATGGTTTGTGCTGAGTTAGAACAACAGAAACCAGTAATATCTTCCCAATCTAATATAAACAGGACCCAAAACAAAGCAGGCTCTCTAATTAGAATAATCACAATCAGAAATCAATTTTTGGCTTTTGCTCAGGCTGCAAAACAGAGACTTGTACTCAATTCATACCTTAACAAGAAGAAAACAAGCTATGGTTGTAGACATTTATGTGCAGTCTTCAAAGGGAAGATTCACAGATACCATTTACAGTTTTAGCTGGAGCTTTAAGGCACACTATAAACATTATCAGAGATGGGAAACAATAGCTCATAAATACTATCAGAAAAAAGCACTTTTAGAACATACCTGCTATTCAGTAATGCTGACACAAAGGTCTTAAAGGGCTCCCATATTCTAAAAGTCATCATCAGTAAGGTTATATATCAATGAAATTATCTCAAGCTTCTGCTTTAATTTACAAAGTAATTTCAAACATCTTAAAAAATAAAAAGCACATTACCTTCTTACTGTAACAAAAACCAGTATTGTCTGAATAGCAAGTAATCCAGCTCTTTCACTGGGCCCAACATATAAATAACAGAAGTTACAGAAAGTTCTATTTAAGCAATTCTACAGTCAAGGGACTGATCAATTCATCTTCATAAAATGTTGCAGATACTTTATTCCTAGAGAAATTTTAGCTAATTTCTGTTGGAAAACACAGCTCAGCTTTAACCTTACTTGTTTCATCAAAATGCAGAAGTGCTATTTTGTGGCAGAAAGCAAAATACTAACATCTATTAAAAGTCAAAGTAAGGGAAGCGAATCTTATTTCCAGTTCACTCAGAAGCATTTACTTAGAGACAGAAGTATACATGGGAGTTTAATTTGAAATTAACTGGCCCTAGTTCAAAGCCTTGGCCTCACAGGCCAAAGAATGGAATAGCTGTGGTGACGTACAGACAAATACTAGACAATAATTACTAGCAGGCCAATTAATGGCTGTATCTGAACTCTGCATGGCACATCTGCTGGGAACAGATAGGACCTTACTCTTTAGTGCACCATGGGCCAATCTGCTGTTGAAATGTAGAATCTAAACTGTTCTGAGCTACTTTCACATGCTGACAAAGGAGCTCAGGAGTGCTACAGCTCCACACTCTGCATGTGACCACTTACCAGCTCTAACATAAATATGACACCAGACAGCACTGCAAGAAAGGGCTGAGGATATGCTCGTTCTTAGCCCCTCTGCTCAATAAAATGGAGGGAAAGCTATGATGGAAAATCTGAAATTTGAAGCATTTTCCAGAAATTTATACCTACATGAAAATTACCAGGAAAAAAAAGGTCATAAAATAATTTGATTTCAAAATACTGGAAAGCAACCCCAGGGATGTTTTGGTTTCACCCTCCAGAAATGTCTGCTAAGAATGGCAACCATGATTTACTTTAGAGAGAGAAGTAAAAGGGGGAAACCACAGCCTGTGCTTCAAGGTTCATGCTGACAGTTGGGGAGCTGAGGGAGCAATGGAAGTGAGGTCAAAAGTTCTGGAAAGCACACAAATGTCTTTAACAGCCCTGGACTTAAAAATTACATAACAGGTAATAGCAGCTTGTCTAATCAAGAAAAATCTGACCTGATATTCTTGTTTCAGTGCATTTAATTCACTTTCCATTCTAGCATTCGTTTGGGTTATTCTCTGAAGGATCTCCTGCACGCATTGTAGAGAGCTGAGAATTTCCTTATTAAAACAAAAAGAACAAGACATACCAAGTAAGATTTTGTTTCTGGAGTTAAACATTAGATAATTTATGTCTTTTAGATTAAATTTTTTTTCTGTCAGTGTTTACAAAATCATGTATGTAAGAAAAGTACTCCAACATCAACAGCAGGGAAGAGTTTGTAGGGAGAAATCAGAACAACACCCAGTTTTTCTGGCCTTTTGCCTTGGAGAAGATAACACTATTATAATTTATTATAACTTACTCTTTTTCAGGGAATTTTCTTATCATTAAAATGAAATCCACCAATACTTTAAACATACTTCAGTGGAAATCTGGTAAAATATATCAAATCCAATCCCACTGTGAGTTCAGTTCAGGACAAACAGAATCATTTGTTACCATGTCACAGTTGTGAAAAATATGGAAAGTCCCAAAGGAATTATTCCATCAATTCATTACCCTTATGTGACATTATTCTGTATCACCTGAATTAAATCCTAGTAGATGTGAAATACCACATATTATCTTCACAGCATATGGTGCAAATACATCAGATTTTGCTGTTACTGTCTGAACTCCTGTGATACTTTCAAGACTACATTGTACTTCATAAAGAGTAAATCCTACAAAAAGAGCCACCCAAAATGAGTTTATTAAGGTGCCACAGATCTACAAGCCCATGGGTCCTGCTGTTAGAAGTTTGTTTCAGTTAGCTGAAAACTGAGAGGGGGAGTAATTTTCTATTCAATGCTGCAGAACACATTTCCAAAGTTTCGAAGACAGAGTGAATGATCCAGACAAGCCAATCTCTACTCCCTAAAGAACAGTTACAGCAGTTGCTAAAAGAAGACCTGCACAAGAAAAAAAGCACTGAGTTTCAGGCAGAAAGCAGTTGTAAATGTGCTCAGTTGCTTCAAAATACATTGAGAGGAACATATTATTAAAACAAACACTTCCAAATACTTGCCAAGTACTTTCAAATTATTCTATTTTTTGTTCTATTGGATACACAGAAACAAATGACTACTAAAAAATTTTGTTATTTTGAGTACTCTCACTGCTTTTGATGTATGTATACCTTTATGCAGAAATAAATATTTTTGCATTGAAGGGTACTTTATATTTGCTTCAATTTTATGTCTAGAAAACTGAACTGCAGATCTGTGGAGTGGCTTGGCCAGTGTCATTTGACAGGTCAGTAGCAGAGCTGGCCATGTCTTTTAAATCTAGGAGAGAGTTCACCCAACTAGCCCAGATTGCTTCCCTGTATACAGCTCAGTGCAAATCAGCTGGAATTTAGACAGTATTTCCAGTCTCAGTCCAAGAACCACTGAAGCCAACCTTTCAGTTAATCCAGATGGGGAATTATTAGTGCTCTACAACACAGAAATCCATGTCTTCTAACCCAAGGTCTTGGAGAAAACACAAAGTTCATCCCTCTGTCAGAGCCCTCCCTAAACTCACACCAAACCCCTCCATGTGTTAAAACTGACCTACTAAACCAACCCCAGCAATTCACAGAGAGCAAAACAGAGACACAAAGCAGAGTCCTTCTCTCAGATAACACATATCAAATATGCATGTGAATTATGCTACACGCATCTCCATAGAAATGCTTTTGGTGCATTCAGGGCTGTGAGAGTAATGAGGCCTGAATTTGTCTCTCATTTTTTATCCCGTGTTTATTGGCAAGAATTTTTTAAAAGTAAACTCAAAACAGGAACAGGTTTTTACAGACTGGAACAGTGCTGCTGGATGAGCCTCCAACGAGTGCTCTGTGGGCATTATAAACAAGCTACTGCTTTTGTCCTTCCCTGAGAGTAAGAATGAGACACTGCCCTGACATGTTCCCTTTAATGAAATGCAGAGTGAAAATTCTATAACTGTTCAAGAAGACAAAACCACCATTTTAGGCTCAATATTCTGCAAAGCAGTGTGTTATGCTGTTATTACAGGGAATACATTTTTTTAGCTATGTTTGATACTTGATGCCACATACCTCAGCTTGAATATCCAGATTTGCTCTGAAACACACCTGATTCAGCAACAGAAGACAGTCTTAACTCTGTTAGCTACGTGTAGATGTCACTCTATAGACTAAATGTTTATATCCATCATCAGCAAATTTGCTGATGACACCAAGTTGGGAGGGAGTGTTGACCTGCTGGAAGGCAGGAGGGCTCTGCAGAGGGATCTGGATAGACTTGAGAGATGGGCTGATTCCAATGGGATGAAGTTCAATAAGGCCAAGTGCCGGGTCCTGCACTTTGGCCACAACAACCCCCTGCAGCACTCCAGGCTGGGCACAGAGTGGCTGGAGAGCAGCCAGGCAGAAAGGGACCTTGGGGTACTAATTGACAGGAAGCTCAACATGAGTCAACAGTGTGTCCAGGTGGCCAAGAAGGCCAATGGGATCCTGGCCTGTATCAAAAATAGCGTGGCCAGCAGGCACAGGGCAGTGACCCTTCCCCTGTACTCTGCATTGGTGAGGTCACACCTTGAGTGCTGTGTTCAGTTCTGGGCCCCTCAGTTCAGGAAAGAGATTGAGGGGCTGGAGCGGGTCCAGAGAAGAGCAACAAGGCTGGTGAAGGGACTGGAGCACAAGTCCTATGGGGAGAGGCTGAGGGAGCTGGGGGTGTTTAGCGTGGAGAAGAGGAGGCTCAGGGGTGACCTCAGCACTGTCTAGAACTACCTGAAGGGAAGTTCTGGCCAGGTGGGGGTTGGTCTCTTCTCCCAGGCACTCAGCAATAGGACAAGGGGGCACGGGCTCAAGCTCTGCCAGGGGAAATTGAAGTTGGAGAGCAGAAAAAAAATTCTTTCCAGAGAGAGTAATCAGGCATTGGAATGGCCTGCCCAGAGAGGGGGTGGATTCCCCATCCCTGGAGGTTTTTAAACTGAGATTGGTCGTGGCACTGAGTGCCATGATCTGGTAAAGGGACTGGAGTTGGACCAAGGGTTGGACTTGAGGATCTCAGGGGTCTTTTCCAACCCAATCGATTCTATGATTCTGTGATTCCATGTTATGTAGCCTTTCTGCTGATTTGTACTGAGCTGACATGGGGACAACTGTTTCATGGGAATTCCAAATTCCTCCCATCTGAATTCAAAAACAGTATTTAAGTCTTGAAATGAAATAAAGGGCCAAACAATAGATTTTGTTCCGGTAATGCTCTTTCAAAAAACTGACCAGTAGGATCCCCCTCATGATACTATTAAAATATTTATTAAGAGTAAACAAGTGAATTTAACTAGTTTTTGTGTCTTGGTATACTAATTCGAGAAACTTAAATATGAAATATAGCACATATACTCTTAAGTTATTTAAAATAGCAAAGCTGTATTAACAACTCACCAGTTTTTCTTCTTTAATGTGAGTGTTTTCCTCTTGAACCTTTTTACTAACTGCAGTCTCCTTAAAAGAAAAAAAGCATGAAGAACAGTAAAAGACATTTAAAATTACTGTCTCTTTTCTTTAGTAATATTGTATTAATGTGATAGTGAATCATCATGAGGCTCTTTAAAGAAATTGAATTATATTGAAGGGTCTTCTTACCCATTATTTTACTATGAAATGATACTGATATTCACAGAATATTTACTCCCCGAGAAAAAGTTATGCTGGAAATAGTTTCATTGTACTGTATATGCAGTTAGTAGAAAGGAATCACTGATCTGTACATCAGAGGTAATTTCCAGAAAATAATCACCACAGATTTAATTTGTTTAAATTCCAAAATACCATTCTGAATTTTTGCTGCAGTTCTTGAAACTGTTTTTCCTTCGCTGCAAGATTGATGTTTTCTTCTCCCACCCTGTACTGAGATGTGACCTTGGACCTTATCAAGTCTGTAGTTACTTTCTTCAGTTCCTTAACACAGGAAACACATATAAATAGTTCATCTAGTATAGGCATTGCAATTCAAAACAGAGACAAATCTTTTAAACTATCCCGAGTCGTGCCCTACTTTTAAATTATGCGTGGAAACAACAGAATAAATTAGAGGTACTGAAATTTCTAAGACTGACTTGCTAAACTTTAAACTCATCACATGTGACTAAAAGTTTGTTTTCAGAGGTAAAATGTTATTGTGCTAATTTTACTCTCTTTGAAGTATTTGCTTAATCATTTGTTATTTTCCCTTCCAGGAAGCATATTAAAAGTGGACATTGAGTTGGTATTGGTAAAACCTCCTCCACCAAGATAGACAATAGGAATAAAGTACTATTATAACCACTGTGTATGTTCCTGGGAATGAGGAGGAGAAAAGGAAGAGCAGTGATTATCTGGCAAAAACAGGAACTGGCTATAAATTTGGAGTATCTTTGCTTTTCCTGAAACATTAATTACTTACTCTCAGGAGAATGCTAAATTAATTTTATATTAGAAGCTTCTACAGCATGATGCCTTTGATTTTATAGTCTTTGTGCTCTTTTAAATATCCTGCTTTTTTGCTTGGTTTTTTTTGCTTTTTTTCTGGTATCTGTTTCGTAACCAGTTTATTCCAAGCTCCTAGTGCAGCAAATAAGCAGCAAATGCTTTGATCTCATTAAATTACAACTTATAGTTCCCGGAGTCATAAATACTGTGCCCTGTTCTCCCCCACCCCTCCCGTTCTGGTACAAGGTAGTCTGTTTAATATCGCTCTCTCCTTGAGTGCTCTGACGTTTACTCAGACAAACAGCAGAGGTTATGAATGCTGCTCACAGATAGTATCGAGAATTCTTCATGATGCCATAGTGGTGAACCAAGCAGTCAGAATGGCAATAGTTTTATCTAACAACTAAGTTTGGTCTGTTTAGCTTTTCTTCACAAAACTGGAATTCCAGTTATCACAGACAGAATTATCATGCACCAATGGTTTAACTGTTCTGGACAAAATCATAGAAAAGTACAAAAGAAGAAGCAAAGATTACATTGTGGCTGAAATTCACAGAGTTTTATGGAAAACACAAGTATAGGTACTGCTTTTAAATAATTTTTTTTTGCTAGAGCCTTTATTTTTCATGTATTTTAGCCATAAATAAATCTAAAATTATCTAGGAAGTACTAAGTGTAACTGCAAAATCAATTACAGAACCCAAAGGCAGTAATTCTTTAAAATTACAATATTCTGTGAGCTGTTAAGGTTTTTCCCCCATTTTTGCAATAGAAACACATATTAGTTGTACTGTTTTTATGGGAAGGCTCTGTAATAAAATATGCAAGGAGAGTTCCTGCAGTTAAGTGGCAGAAGGTGCAAGCAGCAGTTTTAACTTTGTAGAAGTGAAAATGTGCACTGTGCCAGCCTGCACAGAGAATTACAGGAATGGGATAAAGAATAGAGTAACAGGTTGTGGCCACACAAGCAGGTGCAAAAACCTGCCATGGATGTGACACACTATGTATTTTCCAAAACTCAGACTTTACAGTGTGCAGAAAAACCTTACTATTTATTTTGTCATGGGGAAAGAACAAGTCTCACTAAGTAGCTCATGCCCCTGAGGTAGAAAAGATGATTCTTTCTAAGTAGCAGGTGGGTGTGTTCAATCCATCTGGAAACAAACCCGGACCTGCTAATACAACGCTGTAGGCAAGAAAAGTCAAAACCAGAAGACAACCAAAACCCAACACAAATTCCAAAAAAATCAACACTAATGAGACCACCAAAAATAATGGCAAAATTTTCCATAGTGACTGAAATGACAAGCTATGCAGATGTAAAAATAATATAAAATTATTTTAGGTATACATACATATATTTTTGTACTCTGAAATTAATTACAATTTCACCTTCAGAGTTTTTGGTTTTTCTAGCAGATTTCTCTCATTATTAAAGTTAATGGTAATATTCAAAACTTAAAAATTAAATTGAACCTGGAACCTATTTATCAGTTTTTGAGGCGTGCTAAGAGAGAATGAGAAGGCTTTGAGCCTGTTCCTTTGATGTGTTCCTGGCAGCCAACGCTTAGTGACATGACTTCAAAAACACTTCATGCCAGTGTAAGCCAAGAGTGCCACGAAAATCCAGTCCTGCTCCTTAAACCTGTTTTCCTTTTGCATGTTGATCTAAGCTAAAACTTCCACCTTTTTTTTCCTCTAAAACGTAGTTTTGATCAATACTAAATTTTAATTCCACGCTACCTCGAGGCCACACAAACCCATCTTCTTAAGAGTTGGTGTAGGACTGGAAAAGCAGCCCCTGCAGCCAGATGTAGCCACTTCCCAAGACTGCGTTGATACGTTATGCAAATTTTAACTGTATCCAAAATTATAACTACATCTTTCGTCTCTCCTCCTAGACTGGTGCAACTCTCTGATAATCTTCCAGGTCTTGAGCAGCACTAATTGTTTTTTAAGCAGCAGAATGAAAGAAATCTTTTTCTTGGCCAGATTTCAATGCAAGTGTTTGCACAGTGGTTGAAAACAATCCTACCACATTGAGTATCAAAGGTTTCAAATCCCAAAACAACCTGTTACCACAAAGAAAATTTTACTACAGTCCCTTGCATTAAAATTTAGGAACTGGACTTGAAGCTGCAATGTCAAGAGAAAACTACAACCTGCCTAAGTAACATTTCTTACCTGAAATGCCATAAGACTAAACCTGTAGAGTAGACTCTAATTTAACCCCTTGTTGTACATATTTAACACCCCCATAACATACTTGCAATTTCATTATAACTGGAGATTAGGGGGGGTTATCCATAAATGTTGAATAGCATTCACTAACTTCATATTCCCAGTAAGAACAAATGTGTGAGATCATCCTGGTCTGAGTCAAAGTAATGGCTGTGATAAGAGTTGACAACCAAATTAAGATTTTAGTACTGTGGACAGTCATTCCTGCTCCACCACTGAGGCTACAGAGGAACGAAGTTTGAACCCATAAGTTGTCAGAGCTGTTAGAGGTCAGCCAAGTCTCCAAGGCAGATAAAACCAGCTTTAGAAGTTGTCACAACCAGTGCTGTAGATGTCATGACTTTTCAGTTATGTAGCAAGTGAAAATAGCCTGGTAATCCCTTCTCCGAACTCTTCTAAGTATTCCAGTTCAGATTGTCCAGAACAGGATGATTAAATACTAAAAAAACAGTAAGAAATTCAGAAATAACTGCAATAAAGGCATTTCCTGGTCAACTCAGGAAGCCAGATTAAGTTTCAGTTGGCCCCTTCTTCTGCTTATCTTACAGTACTTTATTTAAAATTCATCACCCCGACCTGAAGAATCAAGAATACAGTCCAAAAAAGAGTGGATCAAGCAATATGTTTGATTGCTGGAGTGCATAAATCACAATCAGTTTCTCTCTCACACCTGTCTTACTCGCAAATTTCTCTGCGTAAAATTTTCTTAAACATTTCTTCTCTCTCAAATTACCCTCAGAGAACGGTATGTAATTAATTATTCTTGGTTTCTTAACAATAGCAACAAATTCTATTTACTGTAATGCTTAAATATTTCTAAAATGCCTCTTTTATTTACAATATATTACAATAAAGATGTGCTGCATTTTAGATGAATGTCCCTCTTTTTGTCCACAGTTGAAATGCACCCAATGCACCCACACAAAGTTGTCCTCAGACCTTCACAGCTATAATGATTTAGCATCCTTACCAATAGGGCTTTTCCAAAGTTAACAACACTGACACCTTCCAATATTTTTCTGTTGCTCTTCCCTCCACCAAATATTTCACACAAACATATATAGTTTTATATATACCCTATCATTTGAATTATGGAGCTAAAGAAATGTCTCTAAGTGCTATAAAGCCTAATGGTGATTTAGAAATTAATTTGAGAATTTTTCCAGTGTTCAGCTCTACTGTTATTGTGTTTTTCAGTCTGCTTATACAATGGTAAGAGTTCTGAAATTTTGAGATCAGTCACTTCAAAACTTGATCTTTCTGACACTGAGGTTTGGCATGTCATATTCTAGTATGTAACTAAACAAATCTAGATAGAGTTCCTGATGAAATTTTACTGTTGCTAAATTATCTTCCTGTAATTAAAGTAAAAATTAAGTAAAGCACTAAAGAAGGTATGAATTAAACAAAATAAAAAAATGTCAAACTGTTCATATGCCAAGACTAAATTAAATTTTAAGTCGGGCTTTTAATGGATCAAATTCCAAAGAACATTAACAGTAAGAGGCTGCATGGCTCTTAAAAAACAATATGAGATTCAGGGAGACTTTTCAAGTACTTATGTACCTTCAAATCCCATTTTTCAGGGAAAGAAAGCCCATGGCAGGTAAACATCAATTTTTTGATCAATATAGATATAAATGTAAAATGTACATAGTCTCTGTTCCTCAGGTACAAATTATTTTCTTCCCCTGACCCTTTCTGTTTGCCAAAAAACTCACAATCTTTACAAAGATTCCACGGCAGCTCAAAGCATCCATCTGGAAACTGGGAATTAAGACTAGGCCAAGAAGCTGAGACAATCATGCATTTGTTCCCTATCTAGAATCATCAGAGAATCTAAAGGGGGGGGGAAAATTAAAAAGCCTGAAATAGAACGATAAGGAGATATAAACAAGATGTGGTGGTGCAAGATACTGAGTTTACAGAACAATTCTGACTCAAGAGGGTCCTTCTGTTCTTCCTTTGTCAGCCCGTAATAAACAGCTTGAAGGGAAAAAAGACCTTCATCCTTCTCACTATTATAGATGTTCAAGGGTGCAACTCAAGAACACACTTGGCAAGGGCACTCTCTGAATAGATGCAGGGAGAAAAGAGCTTAATGGCCAGACAGCTTCTTTGTAAACAGAATGACCATAATCTGATGTCTCAGCTGCCTTGTCACAAAACTCTCCCACTTCTGACAGAGATTCAGTTACACATTTTATTCTACATTCAAGTGACCATCTTGATTCCATGGCAACCACTCTTCGTGTTCTATCTCTGACTACACTGCAAACACCTTTCCATATCAGGTGGGAGGAGCAATGATAACACAGCACAGGAAGAACAGAGGTCACCAATAATTAGCAAGAATCAAATAGGATGCGGTAGAGGTAAATAAAAGTTCCCAAGTTACAGAAACTATTTAAAGCTGCTCCAGCCTAAACTGAAAGATCTGTGGAAGCATAAGACTAAGTTAGCCATATCATAGAATGAAAAACAGTTCTGTAGCTTGACTACTACTTGATCTAATACTGCAGTGGCTTTTGGAAGTCCCAAAGAATCCTGCTTCTACTTTCAGAAAAGCATCCTCTACTTACATCCTTCAGATTACTTATTTCAGTCTCTTGTCTCTTATTCACTGATGTCAGTTTCTTATTGTGCTGTATAGCTTCCTGCACTTTAAACAAAAGTTAGAGCATGTTAGTATGTATAACTGTAACATGTGTGTAAAATAATTAAGCATCTTCATGGAAAGGAGACTGAAAATATGATTCAATTATTTTTTTCTGTGTACTGTGATGCCACACTGGAGGACTGCACCAGGTGGTACTTGGTTGTTGTTCTATACCTCAAACAGGGAGTTAAGACTTTTCTGTATGTTGGTTTGCCTTTTTTTAAATTGTAATTTAATTTTTAGTGTAATTTGCTGTCATTTTAGCAGGATCACTTGTCTATGAACTTTGATTTTTTTTCTTTAACCAAGGCTTTTCTTGTAATTTTCTGACTACGTTAATTATTTTCAGAGGAACACAGACCATAATGGACAGAACACACAAATAATTCCATTAACAGATGTAGAGTTATATGAATATGGCCATGGAAGACAGCAAACAGCAGAGGACAATGCAGCAGAAAACTCTAAGAATAACCTCTGTCCCTTCAGAAAGGGAAGGGAATTTTCTCTTAGAATTTAAACAAGCCAAGGTATAACTGGGAAAATGCTTGAAATTCCACAATGAATCTTTTTCTCTTTATTTTCCTCAATAAGTCTCTGGCATCACACTTGAATACAAGAGATCTGGACACTCCATCACACCCAGAAAGTCCTTCCCTTTTCTGCTAAAGATGGTCTATCATGGGGAAAGATGGACAACAATCTTACAATACAATAAGCAATTTTGCAGTTTTGTATGAGAATATGTGCTTAAAAAATTAAAATACTGAAGAATGTAATAACTATCTTCTAATACAACTTAGGAAAAGCCCCTAAAAAAAAGCAAGCAAAAGCTGGTAAAACTCTCTCCTACCTTTCAACTGGAGTCACGTGCTCACTCTCTGGCTTTAAAGTACTAATAGTGGGGCATTGGTTAAGCAATAAAGTTCTGGATTTATTACCAATTCTGGTATTTTCCCTCTACAGCATTATAGCACATCGATTTTCACTTTCTTGTTTCCCTACATATAACCTTCATTTAGCAGATAAAGAACAGCAGTTTATAAATTTAAATGATTTGCATAAAATTGTTCATACGCTTCCTGCCTGACTTTCCCACTGAGAGCAGTTTCTTGCTCAGAGTGTACAAGTTCCCTCCATGCCTATTGCACATCTTACACACTGCCATGCAAATGGAATTCCCTGCACTGAAGGCACACTGGAGCCAAGCTGGTGAAGATATTGCCTTCTTCAGCAGAAGCAGGAACACATTTAATCTCTTCCAGGGGTTCATTTTGCAATTACTGATAAATACAAGTAGAAACATGGCAAAAAAAGATTTTTTTATCATTCGAATGTAGTAAATACTGAGAGTAAGTGTTATTTTAACATGGTATTGCAAGAAGACTTTTGTATTTGATATAACAGTAAACCCCTGTCCCATGTAAATAAAAGCACAATACAGTAATATTTTATCTTAATATGGTTTGAATAATAAATATTAACATCATAAAAACGACATACAAAAAGTAACTTGAGGTACTGAAATATCACAAGTATAGATAGAATACGTGACCAGTTTATTCAAAATAGATCTGAAAAAAAAAATTGGTGTTTCAGGCAGAAATCAAAATTGGGTAAGATTCAGCATTTGAAAAGTTTTTGTGGCTGGGGGTTTTTGTTTGTTTGTTTGTTTGATTTATTGATTGGTTTTTTTGTGTTGGTTGGTTTTGGTTTCAGTTATACAACTACTTTCCTTAATAACAGTTATTTTTATTTCTGTCCTGTGTATGTGTTCACATGGATGAAAACTCCAGGCACACAGAACAATTCACAAGTCTATATTCTACACATACACCCTGATGTTTGCAGAGGAATTTATCACTTGCTTATGAGAAACAAGGATCTCTCAAATTAATAGTGACAGAACCTCATTTCAATGAGGTATTTTTATTAGTTTGTTATCCAAGTTATTATTTGACAGATAAAGATAATATATTTATAGAAAATAAAATTGTGTGGAATAGCATTTTTGTCTGTTAGTAGTTTCACAAATAATTTTCAACACATGAATAGGGTTGTGGTACAGATTTATAAAGCTTAAATAGACATATAGCAAGAATCTACATGACAGTGATAACTGCATAAAATTATTCATACTATCCTATTTATTTATTTATTGAACTGGTTTAAGATTTTATATTTCTGTTCAAGAAAATAATTGTTATTATTTCATTAAAGTTTTTCATCCATTTTCCAACATTAAAAAGCATTAATTTTCTCCTACTTGCTAATTCCTTTACTTTCCCCCCTTCATTTAAACTGGTACAACTGCTTTAAATTAATTATGCTGAATGGCAACAGGAAGCTGGTCCAGATTAAGAAGCTTCTTTGAGTGTTTTTTGACTGGGTTTGTTCTAGGGTTGGGGTGTTTTTTAGAGATGGATCTGCTTCTGGACTGCTTTATCACAAATCAGTTTCTCGGTATAATTCCCTGCATGGTCACACACAGAGAACTGTAGTGGTGCATCAGCAAAGAGCAGCACTTTGCACAGGGCAAGTGCTATTTTTTTGAGTTATCAGGTGTCTCCACTCAGGGTTGCCAAAACACTGCAGAACCAAATGCTGGAGGACATTTAAGACATACATACCACTGTGCTCCAGTTTTCCATGAACTCCCTTTATGACTCCAAACTGAGATGCAATGGTAGCATAACACCTCTCAATTTCATTCATTTTCTTATGATGCTCCTCTTTCGCTGTTAAGTGCATCTGTAATTTCTGATCCTGGTAGGAGCATAAATGAAAGACCCATTTAATCATAGAATCATAGAATCACAGAGTCAATTGGGTTGGAAAAGACCTCCGAGATCATCAAGTCCAACCCTTGGTCCAACTCCAGTCCCTTTACCAGATCATGGCACTCAGTGCCACGGCCAATCTCAGGTTAAAAACCTCCAGGGATGGGGAATCCACCCCCTCTGGGCAGCCCATTCCAATGCCTGATTAGTCTCTCTGGAAAGAATTTTTTTCTGCTCTCCAACTTCAATTTCCCCTGGCAGAGCTTGAGCCCATGCCCCCTTGTCCTATTGCTGAGTGCCTGGGAGAAGAGACCAACTCCCACCTGGCTAGAACTTCCTTCAGGTAGTAAGTAATGATAGTAAATAGCTCTCCAAATGCTTTTGAGCACAACAGCATAAATGCAAAGTCATTCACAGAATATCTCAGTTGTTTATTCACATCTATGAAACTGATATTTCATATGAGTTCCCATTTCCAGACAGCAGGAAGACCTTCTCCTGTGTGTTAGATTATCTAAACAGCACTTTTACATGTTTTCATGTTTTTCCAGATATTTAGAAGAACTTTCATGTCTATGTCTGCAGAACTGTATAAACTGCTTTCAAATCCTTATCTCGATTTTTCCTTTGTTATGTGGCTTAAACAGGTTATTTCATCTGTCTTTGTATTATTGTGACCATGGCCTACCATGCTAACGCTGCCTGCAGGCTACCCTTGTCCTCCTGCACCCCCACCCAGTCCAGCAGTGCATTCCCACATCCCTCTGATGCAGGATGTCCATGCAGTCCCACCCTGCATCAGCTGCTCAGACTGGGGCTGCACAAAACAACTCAGTGGTTCAGCGACTCTGCCTGTACCTCACTGCCCCAGCTGCTCCTCTGTACCTGCTGCTGTATTTATTAATCCAATACACGGCGCTCGAAGGTCACAGCAACACAACAACAGATGAGGCCTGGTTAAAATTTCTGGACAGTTCAAATCACAGCCCCCACAACCCAATGTCCCAGCAACCTCACACACCAGCACTGGGCAGAAACGAGGAAGTGGCTGGAAACAGGTAAGAAAAGATGCTCCTTAAGCTTTGCCAACAGTGCCAGTGTTCTCATCATGGAAATAAGGCCGATGGACATTTACTGTCTCCTGCTACACATTAGAAGCAATCCATTATGCAAACATTGTTAAGTCTTTGCAAGCCATTAGTCAAAGCACTGTCTTAGTCTCATGCTCTGAAACACCTTCCAGCATAACATGGTTTTAATCAACAATAAAAGCTTTCTAAGCTCTATTGCAATAAACACTCAAACAGGTGTTTTCCCGTTATAGCCTTGTTCAATGTCCAGGTTCACTATCAAATCAAGGGATTTGAGCACCTGACGTGAGGAGAGGCTGAGGCACCTGTGACTGGAGAGTGGGGGACTGAGGGTTGATCTGGTGAATGTGTGTGTATGGGGAAGGTGTGTGTGCACAGGGAATGAAGAAATCACAGTCAGATTCCTTTCCTGACACGAATTGAAAGACTGGAAATATCACTTAAACTTTAGGGTGGAAGAATTATTGTAAGGGTGGTCCAACACTGGAGCAGGTTGCACAGGCACGGTGCAGAGCCTCTGTCTGTGCAGACACCCAAGGGGACAGGGCCGTGTGCCAGCAGCTCCCGCGCTGAGCCACCTCCAGAGGCACTGGCAGCTCACCCATTCCCGTTCCGGCATTGCCAAAAATGACACAGCACAAGGACAGTTGGGAGACAGTTTGTGTACTTGACACACCTAAGTCAAAGAATTTCAACACACTAGCAAAAATCAGAATTGCATCCAGCAATTCTAGAGCAGTGGTGACTTTGACTTAGTGAAACTAATGCAGATTAGTACCCTGTGCTTCCTAGGAAAATATGAGTAATGTTTTAATGGGTAATTATTAATTCCTCAGTTCTAACATCTTGAAATATAATGACTTCGCTTTTCCTTTAGTTTATTTATCTGTAGGGAAGTTTCTAACTATGTTTGTAAGCATCTAACACTTTATTTTTGTATCTATTAACATGTTGGCCTAAGTAATATCTTACCACAATGACACTCCCACAGTAATCAAGGAAAATATATTTAATGAATAAAATATATTTAATGAATTTTACTAATCTCCCATTTTTTGAGGGGCAATTGAAAATACATATTCCCTAGGAACTATTCAGTGACACACACAAGCCACTGTTTTATTTTAAAGCTATTTGTTGTCCTTTCTTTCATATATACTAAATTTTTTGTGTTCTTCTTTGTACTGTTTTTTTGTTAATAGCTTTGTAAGGTACTATTTTGTCAATTTTAAAATTAATTTTGTCTAAAGATGATGGGTTAAATTAATTCCTCAGAAAGGATAACCACCTATTTAAATATCTAATCTATTTCTAATCTACAGTAAAGCAACACAGCAATTAAAATGAATTGGGCCAAATTCATCCCGTGTGTAAATTCAAGTTACACAAGGATGCACCTGGCCCAGTCTGGTTGGGTTATGCAAGGCCCCATTTCCATACAGTAACAAATGCAATACATGTCCAAGCATCAGAGGATAATAAAAGCTGAGAGTAATCAAAAGAAATGACCACCATAAGGCCAGCAAAACAGGATATACAATACAAATTTCTCATGTTTTATAAGGTATGAAATTAAACACACTACAGCAAATGGAAAGTCATAATGGAAGCACTGGCAAAGAAACACCACCACTTACAGAATCAGTGCAAGGAATGTAGGTTGAGAATTTTCATACACTTTCTCTTTTTCGTAATCATAATTTAACTGTTGAAGAACTGTGCTTAACTAATGCTAGGAGGGGGATTTTATAACAAAAAAACCCCAAACTTTTCTTTGCTTTTCCTGATAGTCCCTCAGGTGTATTTATTCTAAGAGCTTGATGAACAGAGAGGGTGATGTGAGACTTGAACAGCTTGTGGCAAGATCTGAGGGGGTTTGCACTTCTATAATATGGACTTTTTCTTAGTGTTATCCCCATTTCTCTCTTAAGTCAGCAAGACAGTGCTAGTCCCTCCTCCTCTCTCAAAGAGCAGAAATATGCTTTGCTATTTCACAGGGCTCTTTCCCAGGAAAAAAGGGAACTCGCCTGCTCTGCCCAAAAGAGTTTTTTATCAGGAGTTCACCACTTGCCTAAATATGATTTTTGATGACAAGCTGCTTTCCAGGCTTAGTGCATTGTAAAATAAAAGCCTGAGTATGTGACTCATCTGCTCACAATGAAAAGGTCATAAACATTCTTCCATGGAAGACAATCAAGAAACACCAGGAGACACTGCAGGATAGGGAGGGTATGACCCTGGAGTTGGAGTAAGACCCACAGAATCTTGGTTCTTCTTCCTAACGTCCAATACTGCAAGAACAGGAATTATTGCCCTGCCCTCCACCAGTAATAAAGATAAGCTGGGATGGGGAGTGGAATTGATTGTGGCCATATGGTTTGTTGAGGCACAATGATTTCTTGGTGGAACTAGACCAGAGAAATAGCTCAGGGTCAAGTAGGTGACTGGAGGAACACAAAGAGGGAATTGCTCATATCTCAAAGATATTCTGGAAATTGAGTCACTAGTCAGAGGTACTCAGTGAAGCAGAAGGTGGTAATTGGGAGGTGAAAGTGTCAGAGAAACAAAGGAGATGGAGTGGCATGGAGACCTAAGGCAAGATCATGTGAAAATTATGCAAAGGGTTACCAAGTGTAAATCTTCGAAACAGAAACCTTTTTTTCACAATAGTTCCTTTAGTTCCTACCATTTTTCTACTTAAAAATAATTTATACCATATCACTACCTTCTCACAGTGTTTTTAAACAACACAGTATGATTACAGGCAAACTCCTAAAAATGCAGGAAGTAAATAACATTCCTATCACATATTATTAAGAATGAACCAACTTCTAAAGTTTCATATATTTAATACATTCATATATTCGTATATTTTATACATTTTCCAGTAATTACTTTTCCATTCATTTGGCAACTACACCTGTATTAGAAAACTAAATGGTGGCAGAGAAGCTCTCAGGAAAAGCCAGTATTTTTGTTAAAATATTCCTGACACACAATGGGCTGTATTGGCTATTTGCATCCAGCTTCCCTCTTTGCTGAAGAGCAGTACAGTTTAATCAATCTTGCCCATTTCATTGCAGCTTCACCAAATCCTTTCACATACACTTAAGTTTACCAACATAAACACAGTCAGCAAGTGACACTAGACTAGTTATCTGTCTCTTACAGAGGCACTCACCCCATCTACTCACTAATATTGATGCACTGTCTCCCTACTGACTACACAGAGATCCTGCACTCCAAATTTGCTCCTGCACTGCACACAAGATTTGGTTTCTAAACAGTCAACACCAGCCTCAATCTTCTTCTTTTCTTTTTTCACATTTTAGCATTACAACATACATATTTAAGATTTATGTCCTGCAGAAGACAAGTAACTCCAAATGCTCACTCCTTCAGAGGTGCCCAGGATCAGACAATGCAAGTTATTACAGGAAGACAAGAACAGATGCCGCATGCAGAGAGTTCTGGCATTCCACAGTGTATCACCTGTCAGGTAACCAAGACCTGACCACAGCCAGAGAAGAGCAACAAGGCTGGAGAAGGGACTGGAGCACAAGTGCTGTGGGGAGAGGCTGAGGGAGCTGGGGGTGTTTAGCCTGGAGAAGAGGAGGCTCAGAGGTGACCTCAGCACTGTCTAGAACTACCTGAAGGGAAGTTCTGGCCAGGTGGGGGTTGGTCCCTTCTCCCAGGCACTCAGCAATAGGATAAGGGGGCACGAGCTCAAGCTCTGCCAGGGGAAATTTAAGTTGGAGATCAGAAAGAAATTCTTTCTACAGAGAGTAATCAGGCATTGGAATGGCCTGCCCAGAGATGGGGTGGATTCCCCATCCCTGGAGGTTTTTAACCCGAGATTGGCCGTGGCGCTGAGTGCCATGATCTGGTAAAGGGACTGGAGTTGGACCAAGGGTTGGACTTGATGATCTTGGAGGTCTTTTCCAACCCAGTCGATTCTATGATTCTATGATTTTTGTCCAGTTATCCCCTTATTTCAGCAGCAAGAAAGCACAATGCTATCCAGAGCCCAGACTGGGTTTCCAGTACCCACCCTGCAGCCTCCTGACTGCAGAGCACCACTGCCCATATGCTGTGAGATGCAAAGCACACACACAGCATGCAAGAATCAACATTTTCACTGTGGAAACAACAACAAAAAGATGGATAAAAAAGATAGCCTTCATTTTCTTGTCTTTCAATATGAAACAAAACCTCCTACTATTTCAGAATTATACAATGCGTCATAAGATATATACCAGCACTAAAATTTTTGCATAAATTCAACTGGATAGCAGGCTAAAATACAGTGTATATGTAAAGTATTAACACTGCATACACTAGACTAAAGAACAGAATCAAAGGAACAAAACCAAAATAAAATGCTCCATCAGTAAGGCATGCTCAGTCTCCAGCATGCACAGAAGCTCCTTCACTGACTGGCAAGGTTTCTAAGGTGCCAGATATAAACTGAACAGCACATCTGCTTACTCTCAAAACACAAGCCAGAGCATGATCTAATCTGTCTTTAACAAACCTAACATTGAAACAGAAATGGATCTCAGATAAATGATTGGTTTGGAATTTCATCCATTTTATTTTTAAACACTTTGCCATTTGTGATGACTAAGAGTCTTCACAGGCTTCTGCTGCTTTGAGTGTACCATGAACTGCCTTGAACATACCATTTATTTCGGTGCAACTGCTCAGGGAGTAAAGTTGGTAGGATCTGACCTGGTCTAAAACTGTTATAGTCCACTATTGCATAAGGCTGCAGGGAAGAATTCACTTCTGTTTACCCTGTGTTTTTTTGTTTGCATCATTTCATATCAGAGCATCTTCCATAAATAAGCCCTAACTGTATTTGTTACATTTAGTGCTACAGGCAAAAGAGGAGTTCTACTCAATAGCATTTTTTGTTACCATACTCTGTATCAAAGCCACAGTACCCCAATGTTTTCAAAATATTCAAATAATCAATTATTGGAAAGTTTCTAAACATAAGAAAGGAAGATATTTGTTTAAGCAACACAGATGCATTCCCAGCCTATAGAAAAGGTGTTGTTATTTAAATATTCTCATGCATATGGAAGACTGAGCTTGTAAGTTATGAAAGAAAGATAATATGTGAAATGACCTAAATGTAAGTCCAATAATCTTGTGAATTTTTAACACATTTTTAGATTAGATGCATTTTAAGTGGAAATACAAGTTAAAAGTGAAGTAAGACAAAACACACTTTATGTTGCCTTTGATCTTTAACTTGTAGCCTTATCTCCCAGGTCAGAGGGCACATTATTCAATTTCACCATATTTTGTGTAAAACCACTGTAGCGTTGAAGATGACTTTCAGTACAAATGTCATGGTACTTAAAGCTAAACTGGACTCTAGTTTTTTGAGCTTCTTAATTAAAATCACAGTTTGTAATGGTCTGACAATATTATCTTTATTCTTTCCAGTTGAGCAGCAGCAGAATTTTCACAGCATTTATTCAATCAAGCCTGGCAATGTTTCTGCAGCTCACTCTCTCACTTCCTAAAACAGACCGCAGGGTTCAGAGTGACTGTGCTGTCACTCTGTATAAATTTATTCTCTGTGTCAAAGGGAGTGAGCTGGACTGGATGAAATCTAAACTGTTCTGGGGAACTGATGTTAAGAAGTAATTCTGAGAAGAGGAGTAAAAAAGAGTGAGAGGAAAGCCATCAATTTTTCTTCAAAACAAAACTAAGGACTGCTTGGAATTCTGCATTACTTTCAGAGATTAACGTGCTAGATCTTATCAGAGTAATATAATTATATTATTCAAATCACAGTCTATAAAAAAACTTTATAAAGAGAACAAATGTACCTATACTACTTTAATTCAATTAGAAAAAATGTCACATGATAAACAGTAGCTATCATACTATAAAAACCTAAAAACATTGCATTTGTTTTTCACATTCAAAGCTGATACACCTCCTTCATTATTTGTAATAATTATCACACATCATTTAAGAATTAAAGTTGGTTAGTATTGAATTTGCTCTAAGCATTCTCTTTACATAAAAACTGTTCCTTATTTTTTACTTCAATTAATTTCTTACCATTTCATTCAGTTTCTTTTGTAAAGTGTATTTTGAAATCTGTAAAACAAGACAGAGCTATTAAATAAATTGTACTTGGATTTTTTTCTGCCAACAAACTGCATATTTAGGTATTGTTATACTTAACATTCAGTTGCACATTGTTGCCAAACCATCCAATACAGGAACACTGGTTTTGAATTAATTACACTATTTCCTTTATTATTAGATTCACTTTACATAATTTCACTTCAATATTTAAATTACATAAAACCACTTTACACTGATTTGTTACTAGAGTTTTGGGAAAAAAATGCATAAATTCACAGACTAGTGAGAGATTCACAGACTGTTCTGAATTGGAAAGGACCCACAAGGATCATTGAGTCCAACTCTTAAGTCAATGGCCCACACAGGGGATTGAACCCATGACCTTGGCATTATTACAACCAAGTTTTAACCAACTGAGCTCATCTCAGGGTCATTCTTGTGCCCAGGTATAAAAATGAAGTATAAATGCCCACAGTCTGTCAACTAGATTCTTAGAAATAAACAGAGAAGAAAATAGAGAAATAAAAGTATTCCCCCAACTCCTACAGGAATATGTCTGCTCCATTGGAAAAAAAAACCCAAACCATCTAGTTAGATATTCCAAATGGCAGCATATAAAGACATATTGCACAAGTCTCACATGCTTTAATAATATAAGGCTGACATTAGAAGTCATTAACACTATTTTAATATACAGAGTATTTTGATTTGCATAGTGTTTAAGAGTAAGAAGGGGGAACAAAAGAGTAATGTCAAAGCACTCATTGCGTGCAAATCTTATACAAAAATATTATTTCTAGGGAAAACCTGGAGAATGATAATTTTAAGACAGAATTCTGACTCTATGGGTAGAGAGGAGTAAATTGAAACAAAAATTCCTCACTCTTTTTTAGGCTGACCTCCAAACCCTTTTCCTGGGATCACATGTTCACTGTGACCTGCTGCTCCCTCAAGCCACAGCAGAATTTCCCAGATCTGAACTGTGCTGTTACACAAATGTTCCACCAGTGAACATTAAACATTTAAGCTCTTTTTAAATTTCTGTTTTACCTTACAAAAGAAAGGCCAGTGGAATCTTTCATCACTCTTGCTGGCCACATATCATGCTCAGCAGACCATGGAGGGATATTCTTTACTATCTGTGCTATGCCAAGGTTTGAACAAGGTAGCAAAATCCTTATGGCTGTTGCACAGAGGGCAAGCCAAGGGAACTAATTTCTTTTGCTCCCAAAATACCTTCAGTGCAAACTAAATAATTAAATAAACAGTCTGATACCACGTAAATGCATCCCATTAGAAGAGAGTGTTGATTAGAACCAAAACAAGTTGCAAAAATCATGGTAATAATCCATTATAACTAATCTATTTTCAATAGAACTAATTATTATCCCACTCAGTTTCAGGTTCCTGGTAACCCCTGAAATCTGGCACTGAATTACAATGCTAATAATCCATTTTCAATATATCTGCTTGGTGTTAAGCCATGGATGAAGTGGTAAACACAGACATTTCCCAGTGAGACAAAGGAAAACACCCCAAACCACAGGTGGCACTGCAAGCTGGAGGTCCTGTGTCAATGTTTGTTTCTGTTTTGGCGTCCAAAACCAGAGATCCCAGACAGGAGAGGAGTGAGATGACAAGAACAGAAACAGGAAGACTGTGGAAGTGAAAGCAGCTTCACACAACATCAGGATTTTGAGTCTGCAGTTCTTGTGAAAGAGAAGAACATTAGTTGGAAGGCTCCCTTAAAGTAGTCTTGGCACTGAAGGCTAGAACAGGAACTCAGGCTTAGTCAGGTGTACATGTATTGGAAAGATTAGATGAGAAGGCCTTGAAGATCCTCTTAAAAACAACTATTTTCTTACTAGTTAAAAAACTAAAGCCAAATCACTTGCATACCAAAAAAAGTTATTTAAGAAAAATAATAGTTTACCTGTAATGCTTTTAATGTTTCTTTCAGTCCATCAATTTCTTTCTCTTTTGTTTCTACAGCAAGTTGGTATTTTCCCTTTCAACAAAAGCCATACTTTCAGGATTTGGGCAGAATAAATGCATTTGCAGTAAGAATTTATCAAAAAGAATGTTATAAAAATTATGTAACTCCACCAGGACAGAACAAGTCATTGGTGAAAAATACAGATAAATAATCTCACAATGTAGAAACATATTGCTATAAAAAGAAAAGTTAAAACACAATAGTGTAATTTATATATACTAATAGGTAGTGTGTGTGTGTATATATATACACATGTATATAAATATACATATATATACATACACATTATATATATATAGACACACATTATATATATATACACACACACATTTTTTTTTAATACATATAAATATATATATTACAGAATATTTCCACCACATGACTATAGTCACCAAGTCTTAGAATTTTTTGTTCTGGGACAGAATTAATAAGTCATTTTGATTTAAAAAAAGACACTAAATATATAAAAAAAAGTTTCAGATAAATCCAATGACAAATAGTACATATAATCTGAATTGGAGCAAAAATTGGTCTTTCAACTCTGTCTTGAAATATTAAAACTTAATTTATTCTTTCAGTTACTTTGGTACAAAGTACTGAAAGTACTATTCAATTCAATTTAGAAAGAAAAGTTAATCTGCATACAATTTAATTCTGAAACAGTAGCTGTCATTGAAAATACAGGTCAGAGACTAATAAATGGTATATGTGGACAAACAGAATGTCTTAGCAAGAAGAAACTCCAAATACAACCAAGAAAATAACTCTGCCAGAAAATATAAATGCAGCAAACAATAACGTTTACTTTGCTGTACTTTCAAACCATTTAACCAGTTTGCAAATTTCTGTGCAAGTTTTATAAAACATGCAGCATATTCATCTTCTCTAGACCACTGTGAAATTTAAGTGAAACAATAAAATCCACACACAGACATTCATTGACTTAATTCACCGTTTAAAACAGGCTCACAGATATACTAAATTTAATTCCTTTATTCAGACAAGGAAACAAGCATTCAGTTTGGTATAAAAAACTCATGAAGTTATGAAAAATCACGTAAATTCAGGCTTAAGGACATCTTACTTCAGTTTAGTTCAGGTTCCTTAGTATATCAATAAAAATCATATTAAAATCTGGTTTCACTAAACAAGTTAGAAATGTTATTTTTCACAAGTACTTGGAAAGACCAAAGGCAGTTTGTCCCAATCCTCTAGAATAAAGTAAATTTTGTATAATTTCAGTACAGAACTATCAAAGAACACTCTTTCCCCAACTCATTTTTAGCATAAATCAATTTTAAATTGACAATTCACAAGTAAAGTTGTATAGGCTATAAACAAACAAAAAAAAAAAAACCCAGAAGTAACAAAGTCATGACAAAATTTCTTTTGCAAAGGCCATGGCAAGAAAAAAACATATCTGTAATATACTTAGTTTATACTCAGTACATGTCTGGTAAGTTACGTGGCGTTATCATTTGCTTATGTGCTCCTCTAGATGAAAAATAACGTATAATTACACAATACCTTTTCTTCTTCCATGGCAAACATCCTTGCCTGTAACTTGGTTGTCAAGGTCATGACAAAAAAAAAAAAAGAAACAAAAAAGTCAATGTAACACATGGCATTAATTTTATTCATGCTACTTGACAAGACTATGTAGCTCTATTACCCTACACGGGGTATTTCCTGAAGTTGTTTAAACTACAGTAACTACAGAGTCACAAGCAGGGATCTGTGAATCTCAAATTAATTTTTTCAAGACAAAAATCTAATTGCTTGCCAGTTTCTCTTTTTGTGTGCTATGATAGTAATGCAGCATTAGCAATAAACTCTTCATCACCATGTGCAACAGTTCCAGTTCCTATGACTGTTCTCTGCAAGGTCTTTCAGCACTCAGTATTTGCTCACTGTATATTATGGACACTAAAACACAAGAGTGATAAAAGTGGCAGAGCTTTTGCCATGGTTTATGAATCCACCCTTGCAGAGGTCATGCCATCTTAGAGGGGAAAACAAAAAAAACCAAAACAGAATATGAAAAGTATTAAAAGAAGCATTATCTTCTTTAGGAGTTCTTTGAAAAACAAAAGTGAAAAATCCCAGAAGGAGTGGCTTACTGGGAACAGACAAATATTTTCAAATGAGCTGCTAACTGATAACTTGCTGTGTTGCCATCATTATTTTAAAATCTGACTGTTGAAGCTCGAAGGCCTTTTTTTGCTACCTGTTTTTTAAAAGCTGCCATGGCTTCTTTGTTTTGTTGCTGCAAAGTGTCCGTCTGATGCTGCAGAGTTTCCTGCTCATGAGAAACAACAATAGTGTGAGTTGAGTATTATCTCACAGCAAACCACATACATAGTATTTCAAGAAAAAAACATGATTCCTTGCTAAATCTTTTTAGAAAGACATGACTGATCAAAAACACCTAAAAAGAGGCATTTTTTAACTGTTAATCATCTTTTTGATAGCAACTTCTATTTAATTTTTAGCAGGTAACAATTGTCACCTCTGGAATACAGACTTGTTGCTAGGACTTCTGTAAGAAACCCTTACCCAATCCAGATTTAATCCACATCCACTGCCATCTTAACACAGTTCCAGGTAGTTATAACAGAATTTTAATACCTATTAAAAATATAATCCCTTTTAAAAATAACAGTGTGTTATTCTGGTTTTAGTTAATTTTAGTGGCTTAACAAGCTACAAGAAAGAGCTGAAGGAGGACAGAAAAGACTAAGTGTAAGGTGACAGTATACAATTTTTATCACACTACTGCCTAGCTTTAGTCTCATCCACAAAACCAAAGAAATTATTTAAGCTGTACTTGGGTTTTGTTATAATTTCATATCATAATCTCATAGATTATTATATGAAAAATTTGCAAATTTGAAATCTTGACCATTTTAAAGCATCATGGTCCTGTACAAGATACTTTGCCTTTACTAAGACATGTGTGGAAGATCAGTTTTTCGAAGTTCTAGACACTAAAATATATTAGGTAGGCAAAAGGCTCTGTCCATGCACAGCTATCTCAAAATGTAGTTGAGTGTTTATCTATGGAATATTAGTGTGAAGTAGGAATCAGTAATGCACAAAAATAAATATAAATTGAGACTATTAAAAAAATGAATGGAAGAAAATAAATTGACCATTTGTTTCACACACAAGAAGCCTAATTTCTTCTTCTGCCTTAATTGGGAAATTCAGAGGTTTTTTTAAACATAAAGCCCATTCCAAAATTGCTATTTTCTCCAGCAAATTGGTGCTGCTTTCATGTTCCACAAGTGAGAGCTGTTGCCCTTTGATACACGAGAAGAATCCATGGAGATAAGATGGGTTTATATTCCTGTACTTACTCATTAACTCACTGTGAGAGAAGAAGAGGAAGTTTTGGCTTTCATCTAACAACAATACATACTACATAAATGAATATTCAAAAACATGAAAAAAAAAGTCTTGAGAAAGGTTTTCCTCAAGTCGTCCCTTAGGACTGTGTTCAAAGACACAGTTGGTAACAGGCAAACCAAGGACAACACAGAGCCAGAAGGATGGACAGCAAATTGACTGCTCTCAGTGGAATATTCCTACGCACTACAGGAATAAAATTTTATACCCACAGTACTGCCAAATTAAGATGATACTACTTTAAATTACAGGAATTCAAGACAATATCATATAATAATTTATGTAGATATAAGTTTGGTTTCATAAAACAGTCATCCTTTATACAACTTTGTCATGGATGTAACGAAAAAAAATCAGTACTGAAGTCTTTATAACATACCACTTCCTTGTACTGTATGTTCAAGTGATGTATTTTACTCTAAAAAAGAGACAAGGGAGTGCCTAGAAATAGTAATTTCCTAGCAAGCCTCACAGGCAAGACTATCCAATAAAATGGTTCTATCATTTTTCTCTCTCAGAAATGAAGTTTTGGAATAAATTTTCCATATGTGGCCTGCATGTGTGTTGCAGGGAGGTTGAAGGAACAAAGGTATTTTTAAAAATATAAGCAAAATCAGCTTTTATGTAGTGGTGTTATAGCAATAGAATGAGTACTTACTAGATGTAAAGCAGCATTTTCTCCAGTTACTCTCTTTTCCCTTTCTAGAATATTTTTTTCAAGAGCAGCAACAGTATTCATTAAATGTAGACAAATGTTTGCTTTAAAATTGTAATATTACACCAGAAACTCAGCTGAAGTCATGGCTTTATTTTAAACTAGTTTTTTAAATGTAAGGTAAAACAATGTAAAACAAAATGAATGGCAGAAATGTTGACTGAAGGGAAACCTCTGAAGGAAAAAACATAAAAAGAACCATTGATAAGCCTGGGGCAACTGTCTAGGTACTGAACTTCTCCTGAGGTCAGTATCATTCTGCATGCAGAAACCAACAGGGCACTCCTTCCATTTAAATGCCACACTGAGAATTGCCATCCTACTGGAATCTCCAGGACTGGAAACTTTTATCAACTTGTTCCTTTGAAGTTCCAGAATATGTGCTCACGTGAAGTTCCCCAAATCTACACCTCACTGTTTACATTTGCTTTGCCATGTGCCAATGTTCAATGCAAAGTGCAGGAAAAAAGAGAGTTCACTCAACTACCCGTAAGTCCCATCTTTTTATTAATGGTAAATTAAACTGCTGTTGAGCTCTCAGAATGGATGGAAATCATCCCTTTTGAACCCAGATTACTGGGAACTGCAGTGCTGGGTTAAGAAAAGCAAAGGAGGATTACAAATTGAAAGCACTGCTGCTTTTACAAATATAAAGTGTTTCCTGTTTCTGTGTGCACATATATATCTTTCGGGAAAGAAAAGCACATAGTTAGAATTATTAATTTAAGATGGTTAGCATGAACTCCAAGATGAAATAGTCTTCCTTTACTACTAAGATGTTAAATATCCCAAGATCAAGGATAGAGCTGAAATTATTGTTTTTGCTGTGATCCTAACATATACAGAGTGAAGCCTTTTATCTTGTGACCTCGTGACAGGGGCCATAGGTTTGATTGTGTTAGAGAAGGGAACGGATTTCCTATGAAAGCACAACCTCAGGAGCCCTAACTCTTAAGAAGAATGTTAGACTTATGTTACTGAAAACCTCATTCTGAATGTTTAAAAGCTGACAAACTACTTCTGAGTATATCTAACACACAAGACTATGTTTAAAATACGGTTTTTTTTAAAAATTGTCACTTCAGAACGTTGCAAGTGAAGTTGTTTGCTGCACTGGTATTTGCACTTGCCAAAGCCAAATATAATAACAGAGAAGCTGCTGCACAGCTTCCCCCACACTGATGTGTCAACATGCCCCACGTTAAGCTGAATGTCTCACTGCTTCAATACTTCCATCCCTTTGGAGATTTCCAATATTATGATGCTTTTTTGTTAAACACAATTCTAGGCTGGGAAAATCCAAATCAATATAAAAGCTACAGATGTTCATGGCTAAACAATAAACTACAGGCTAGAACATTCTACTATTAGAAATAATAATAGCCTTAAAAAGAGGGATTGTACCACATCACAATTTATATTAATATATTAAAATTAAATCTCAGCACGTAAAACGCTAAAAGGATGTAGTAAAGTTACCTTCTGCCATTCAAGTTCCTGTTTCTCTACAACAATTTTATTTATTTGATCTTCATAATTAGTCTCCGTTTCCTGGTTAAAAAAACAAACAAACAAATTTACATAAGACAATACTTGCAAATCAAACACAAATAAGTTGTGCATTCATACCCTTCTCCCTTTACAGCCCAGTACACACAACAGTATGTGCCTACACTCCACAGCTAAAAAGGAAATGGAAGCTCTCTGAATGAGATGAAATCGCAGATGAGTTCAGCTGGTTTGTCAGAAAATTTGCAGAATAAATAACTTGGATTGAAATGCACAGCAGAAGATCAGGAGCTGGGACTACAGCTCTCTTAATTAGCAGGAACAGTTCCCTCTTCATACAGATCCGCATCTTACAACAAAACCAGACTCAAAGGGAATAAACCAGACTTGATTTCACCATCAAAAAATGATTGATTATTCTGATGGAGAGAGTCAGAACTCTGAAGTGAAAAGCAATTCAGCAAGCAGCAAAAGTGCTTCATGAATCCATTGTAGCAAATGATACAGATAATCATGGTCAATGACTCAGAATTCTTGGGACACCTTCAATATTTCACTCAAAGCATTTGAATCTTTATTCTTTTTGACATCTCCTAGGACAAATGAAGAGTTTGTGTTAGCAATTACTTCTGTTATTATGGAAAACCTTCTGTGCCAAGAAGCCTCCAGACCTACCAATTAAAGAAGTTAAACAGAATCATGAATATTCAACACATATTTTTGATAGATGAGCTCCCAGAAAATCTGAGCAGACCATTACTGAAGTCTGAAGTTTCCTTCATAACCCAGAATAGGTACTAGCAACAGGATGGTGTGTTTTCCTGCCTTCCTGTTCTTGCACAAGCACCTTATCAAGAATCAAACTATTACAGTGATAATAAATGAGACTTATCTGCTGATAATCACAGTTGATAAAAATTTATGAGAATTTTCCTGAAACAATCTGGTATAAAAGTCAAATTTTCCCAACAGGAATCAGCTTCCCTTCTGAACAAAATGTTCATGAGCACTGGCCTTCCTTTACAAATACAATACTCAAAAAAAGGAAGAACAGGTTTCCCTGCCCAACAGTTGTGACTTCTTGCAAGAACAGTGTTCAGACATTTGATGTATGTCATAACCAATTCACCATTGATCTGTTACTGCAAATAGTCAAAATAACGAATGTCCTTCAAAGACCTGGGGACCTACACTAATGTGTCACTCTGAGCTTCAAAAGGCAGATTTCCTGTCTTTGCACACTGAGGATCAGCTTGAAAAAGGGACCACATTAAGGTAAGACTGACTTCTCTTTGATGAATTGTTGCACTAATAACATTTTCTGAGTTCTTGTGTTGGACACACTCCAAGAGGGGCCAAACTGATTGTGTGAGGGTAAAAGAATATTCCCAATACTTGATATACTGTGTGCACATTTATGCTCTTTTGAGTTCAACTTCTCCACTACAGTATAAAACCTGCAATCTAAATTGATGAAAAAAATGGCTCATACCTCAAGAAGTGGTTATAATCCTTAGGAAAACAGGGACAACTCAAGGGGGAAAATGCCATGGATCTCTCTAGCAGAGCAATTAAAAGCAGGCCTCAAAAAATTATTCCCTTAATACTGGGATTTAAGCAAAATTCTACTGAATTGCAATAGCATGAACAACTACTACTTACCGTGAGACCCAACTACTACTTACCATGAGACAAAAAAAACCAATCACCTCTGGATGAAGTAATAAATTCCCTGACACACTGAAAGAACAAACAGGCTCTTTCACCTTCCACAGCAAAGCAAATAATACAACTGTTTTGGCTACAAAGTCCGTTGCACCTTCAAGAAATGCAATTCTTTCCTAAAGCCAGTACAAATGAGGGGTCCGAGTTTTTGATACAAGGATATTTGCAACACTTCAACAATTAATACAAAACTGTTTTAAGGAAGATTTTTTACCCTTTTCACTTAGTATAATATTTGATTCATAGTCCTGCTGTACTATCAATAGAAATATGTTAGTATTGGCAAAATATGTCCGAAGGTGACGTAAAATAAGTTTTTGACATTGACATCTTTTATAGGTTTTAGGGTCAAAACTGACTTCCTTGATGAACAGGCAGTTTATGGGCACATGTGTGGATGGAAACACACTCCTACCCACAAGAGGCTACTCCTGAGCATTTCAAGGGGTATTTGCAGGTTCTAAAAGTATGCCTCAACATTCACATGAATTTTACATACAAAATAATAAATAGACATTTAAAATTAAAATTTGGCTTACAGAAAACTAGAGAAAACTTCTTTAAGTTTTGCTTGTCTAGTATGTACCCGTAGAATACAGGTGGAGAAGAGACTTAAAGATTTCATATGCCTTATGGCAAAAAAAATGAAAATTAAGAAAACCTGAAAGATTATCAGTCCTTCCCAATTCTGCCTTAACAAACAGTACTTCAGAGTTGCAATAAATTTGTTTTCTGATACTAATCTACATGTACTGAAGGAAAATACATCCCCTAATTTCCCTTGAGTGTTAAACCCAAACAAGATCAACTTAGGGCTTCTTATAAAGGTGTAATCTTAAACCATTTATGTCATCAAGCAACAAATACTATTAAAATGATATCCTATTAGCAAAATTCTTGCTCAAAATTGTAAGAAAATGGCATTAAATTCCATTTTAAGCAACCTCTTTGCTGTGAATACTAGAGAGGATAAGAACCAAAGTTCTAAGTGAACACTCCTCCAACTTACTCCCAAATTATAAAGGAAAATCTGGAAACTATCAAAAATGTGTATGTATGTAACCACTGCTGAAAAAAATAAACATCATAAATACTTACACTGAAAATGACAATTACATGATAAAAATGTTCTTATGTGAAATCACTAACAGTTATATGCCTTATCCATCATTTTTACATCTTTCAAAGGACATTTATAGCTTATTCATTTTGAACTGAAAGCTTTTAAAACTTGTGTGAAGCACTTTTCTTATATTTTAGAAGTTGTATCAGCTGTTTAATAAGACAAAAACATTTTTGTTATACTTAGGAGAACAACATTGTACATAACTCTGATGAGGTATCAAAAACCCACAAAACCTTAAAAGTGTTCATTTTTTATTAGACGCCTTAGGACTACATGGATTTAAGTGTTTTTATAAAAAGGACTACCATAACAATAAAAGAGGAGTAATTTGATGGTTTATTTACTCGTTATAACCTTTAGAAAGTGTCAAGCCTACTTTAAAGTGTTTGCTTCAGGCTGTAGTTTTACAAGATGGGCTGTGGATTGGTCAAGCCCCCTCGATTCCTGACCCTGAACAGATTTAGGAACAGAGGACAGCTGGCTCATGTCCAAGCAGCCAAAATTGCTGCTAGGTACTTTTATTATCTTTTTCGAACTTACAATCTACCTCCTACAAAATTGCACAACCAATTCTCATGCAGGTCAATCAAATACCACTCACTGAAACTACAGTTTGCTGGTTGTTTCATACCATAATTGCAATTCCCTTCATGAACTAAACAGACCAGTATAACTTTCAGCAGACTTCAGGATATTGCTCTTAAGTTTGGTTTCCAGGACAAATGTTAAAGGGAGAGGAAATATTTATAGCTGCGTTATTCTAAGTTTAGTTCTTGATGAAATATTTTTGGATTTTAATAGTATGGCAGTTAAACAAAAAACTGTAGTAACTGTGTATTTAGAATCTGCTCTCAAAAACTTTCAGCAGCAGAGACACAGAAATGTACAGCAAACACCTCGTTCCTTTGGAAATCTCTCATTGCTTGACTCCACTGCACAGGCTGCAATTGCTCTAAATTTAAATAAATCTCATCTATTCAAATATATTCCTAAACATTGATACTTACCATGCTCTTCTCTCCAACTGCAAGTAATCAGTTCCTAATCAAAAGCCACAGTATTTACTAACACACACGTCGTAATCTAACCTTATTTCAGTCATGTTGCTAAAAACACCCTAATTTGCTCTTACGCATAAAATCCAGTTGTAAAACCATCAGGATTTTTTGTTCTATGGTTCTGTTTCCCTGCAGCCTGTATTAGTGGTCTCCCACTTGCCAGCTTCCAGGCAACAAACAAAAAAAGCCACTCCCATTTCCCTTCTGTGCTATTTTAGCAGTTTCTCCCTGCCTTCATTTTCTTTTTGTCTCTCCCCATTAAAAAATTAATTCAAGCTCTTCACCATTCTTATTGTTTGTTAGCAAAGCTCCTTCATGTCCTGCCTCTGAGAAAACTACAAATATGCTGAAGGATGTGGGTTAGAAGAGCCAAGGCCACAGCAAAGGTAGAGGAGGAGGAATTGAGATAAATTGTTCAAAGCTCTGAAAAGAGCACACAGAGCTCCAGGATGAACTGTGGCTTCTGAGAACAGCAACGGGGAACACATCCAGGTGAAGTGCTGGGAAAGCCACAATGGCTGTCTGAGACAGATGGGAGTCAGGATTTGTCTCTTTTACAAGTAAGTATCTTTCTTGTGTATTCCTTCTCAAGGGCTGCTCACTGGCATCAGCATGAACGTGGGTAAACACCAGAAGGGCTAAGATACCAAAACAGAAGGCAGCAAAAGAGAAGACAGAAAGGAACAGAAACTCAGGAAAACAGGGGAAAGAAAGAGGAAAAAAAGAACATTAGGAATAGGGAAAGAGACCAAAATGAACAACAAAATGACAGGAGCAACCTGCTTATAAAGAATATTCCTGTCCACAATGTGGCACTGAGACCCTACATTTCTGTTCTGTGAACACAGATACAAAACTCCCGTGAGCACAGGTGGAAAATGCCTGGCCAGGCAGACACCTCATCCCCACCTGTGGCAGCCGATTCTGGTGCCACCTGCAACATCAGCACACCCCTTTGACTCAGGCAAGGGAGAAGTTTCATGTAGTGCTTGGCATTAAATTGTGGGGTGATAAGTACACACACTATGGCTTCAATTTACACAGGGGTTTTTGGGGGGAAGGGAGGGGGAGGTGTGGGATTTGGCCAGGATTGTAAAAAATCTTTATTAAAAATCTTTAATTTAAAATCTTTATTTGTACACAGAAAATGTTTTTCATGGGTAAAATCAATGCCCTTTGCAACTCTAATTTGTTTACTACAACATAATTTCCTTAAATGGCAAATATTACCCTCGTGAGAAACATGACAAAATTTGAGAGCTGGAAAAAATGTATCTTAAAAAGTATTTTACTTAAAAGATAAGGCCTATCAAATTATAGGTATATCTTAACTGCCCAAAGAGCAAAGAATAAAATTTATTCTTTGTAACTTTGACTAAATAGAAGAGTATCCAAACCAATAAACTCAAGGCATGAATGACAGAATCTGAGGTATCAGCCAGGCTTTCCAATGTCTCAGTTAACACCAGAAGAGCCTCAAAAGGTGCTTGTTTTCAGGTATGGAAACAGGTCTCTGAAACTTGTCCTTTGCACCAAATAAAACATTAGTAAAATTTTACAAATCATCACTGCAATTCATCTTCCGTGTGTTCAGCCAATCAACATCTATAGAGCATCAACTGCTATAAAACCACCCCCGCCCCCAGGGGATTAGAATTCCACATTTCTGTGGAATAAGGATGAATTCCCTTGATTTCTTATGTTTACATGCTCTTCTGGCTAAGAATGGGTTTCAGTATCGAGGTCAAGAAAGAAAATAATGCAATGTACCTGCCTTCTCGTCCTTCTAAACATTTTTCCTAACCTAGTGTCAGCTGTCCTACATGTATTATACTTCAGAAAGCATTAAAGACTTCCAGTTTGACCTACTACTTTTATACTGCCAC
This sequence comes from Pithys albifrons albifrons, assembly GCF_047495875.1. NCBI lineage: Eukaryota > Metazoa > Chordata > Aves > Passeriformes > Thamnophilidae > Pithys > Pithys albifrons. The sequence continues at coordinate 57,813,610 of NC_092463.1, read as the reverse complement.
AATTGATTATATTTATCCCTTAAGAAAAGGATCATGTCTCATATCCCAGGAAAATGCTCTCAGCTGACTGTGGAGCAAGGCTGACAAACCTGGAACAAAGGGAATGGGATGTCCATCCCAGGAGAACCACTGGGCTGGTCAGTGCTTGACCAGTGGGAAAGCCAAAGCGGCAAAAAAATAGGGCATGGAAACTGTTGGAGTGTGACGTAACATGGGGGGCAAAGGGGAAAGAGAAATACAATTGTTTTGTAGATTTTAATTACATACATGTTCATATTATGACAATTCATAGTGAGAACAAAGACCCTGTGAACAGCCACAGGAATAAAGTAAAGCTCTATCAAGTATAACAATTTAAGCAATTCATTCTTCAGAATAAACATGCACAGGAATCAGTGACTGGGATTTCATCTGTAAGATGAAACATGAACAGTCACTTACTATGAGAACCTCCTCGGAAGTATTTTTGAGAGTTTAACTGCAACTCCACATTTAACCAAAAAAAGTGGAAAATTGATAGATGCCTTGAAGTAATTCCATGAATTTATTTAAATAAGCATATTCAGAAAAAAGATATTTCTACTTTAAAATAGTATCTGATGGCATCAAGTAAGAATTGCATCAAGTCTCTCAAAATATTTTCATGTTTAAAAGTTTGACTTCCATCTGTCTAGCTTCACACAGATAATTTCAACAGCAAATTTATATTTATTAATCTGAATTTATACTGCCACCACACAAGGCAGTTTATTAAACTCAAAATACACCAAAGTTCCTGTCCTGAAGAGTCTCCTCAGTGACAAGCAAGACCAACAATGGAAAGAAAAACAGAAGCAGAGGTAAAATAATCTCATCTAAGGTCAAGCCACAGGTCAAAGACAAAATCGGGAGTAAAATCCACTGTCCTGGCTCTGCTGCCTCCCTCAGGCTGCCAGTCTGGTGATACAAGAACATGGAAAGGAAGTGGCAAGAGTAGCAAGAAAACTGTAGAACTTCAACATTTCCTTCACCTACTTACAGAGCAGATGACACGGCTTCAGTGTTTCATTCTTGCCCTTGGAAAAACCAGCACAGTGCAAGCCAAGCCCTGTAATTCTCTGACTTATCCCCGTATTTTGGTCTGTGCACCACCTTTTCTCAGGGCTGATTAAAAATTTACACAATAACCTCACGTTGGTTCAATTTTTAGAAGATTAATAGCTAAAATCAGGAGGGGATTTTGTAGGGGTTTTTCCAGCAAAAACATCCATACAAAGTTTTACTTAAAAAGATGAAAATGAATGGCAGGAGGCATAGCCACATGATTCTAAAACCCTGGCTTGTGAAAACATACTAAGCAAGCAGCCCTGACTGATTGTTAAATCAAAACAAAACAAAATGCCTTCAGGGATACTTTAAGATTTCAAATTGGTGGTCTGTAAAATGCTTAATCTTTTTTTACCTAAATTTCTACCAAAGCAGATAAATATATATATATACACTTACATACACACATATATTTTTAGAGTAAAGGAAAGCACAGCTATTTTAGAAATTTTGCACCATGTCTTAGCTGTTGAATTGACTCTTGGTGTTTGCATCAATTTTGAAACTAAAAACACTTTTAAGGCAAAAAATTACTCACACTCATGAGGCAGCTTTTATAAAATCACAGTTACATCATATTGCAGTACAGGAGACACAAAATTAACAAAACCAAAAAAGTCCCCAAAAATGAAACCCCATGGGACTCTATAAACACTTCAGGATCTGCACAAGTGCATTAAAAATGCAACATTAACAGTGTAAATGGAATTCAGCTCAGATCTTATAAAGAAAAGCATATTGCAGTTATTAGAAGAAAAGTTAAATATATTCAGCCTTTACTTTTTAATACCAAAATAGTTAGACTAGACTAAACACTCCCATTGTAACACAAGTCTAGCACAAATAATGCATGTCATCAATATTCATAGTTTAAAAGTAGTAATGCACATTATTTTCAACAGGTCAAATTCATCAAATGAAGAAAGAGACACTTTATTTCAGAAACACTGAGGGGGGAATTAGAAACCAATGTTCACATACACACAACTGAGAAAGCAATCACGGAGAAATACAACTGAAAAATTAACCACAGGAAAACACCTGCCCACAGCAGTGCAGAACCAATTTCACCTTGGTACTATGAGATGATTCAACCCATATTTAAAAAACAAAGCACACCCCCACCAATACCCAGTGCACTTTATTGTAGGGATCTGGCTTAATGGTGTAGCAATTTAAAAATGGTGAAATAAAGTTATCACTGGAGCTCTTTGCCCTCTTCGGTAATTCTGAAAAGCACAAGTAAACAGGCAAAAATAAGTCAAAATCTTTGCTTTTCTGCCAAGTGTCAAATCAATTATGAAATGAGAAAGACTTAGGGACTGGGCAATTACTTGGATTCTTTCTCTTCATATCAAAGTCTGTTTTTAAAGAGAAGAGCTACAATGAAATACAAAAATGTAATGTAGATAATTTTGACAATAGCGTGGTCATCAACTATCAACTTTGCACATCAGCACAGGAAAGCCAGACTTGTTTGTTCCCATATAACCCTGTTGCCTTTGAGCTGCCTACAGAGAAATTTGTGATACAGACACTACCTAAACTATGATATTTTTAAACAAAACATTGATTGGTGAATTACTTAAAATACAGCATGGGGTTTAGCCACACTTATGCAGCAATTTCTATGATTACATACAGTGAGACAGAAACAAGACAAAGCCACTACAAACAATATAAACAAATTTACCCTTCTAATCCTCAGTTCTTCTATTGCCTCCAATAAACTCGTTTTGAAGTCCAGCAGTCGAATGGAAAGCAGAGTCTCTGATGGACTCCGAAGAGCAGAGTCAAGTGCCTGTGCTTTGAAGTCTTCATCCATCCTTCAAACTTGTTTCTGAAAAATAAGGACAGGCATTTCCTCTCCAGTTTATCTTTAAAAGAATATTCAAACTGCAAAACTTGCAAATATGGAAGTGAATTCTTTCTGAAAAGAGTAAAACCAATAACTATAACCATTATGCAATTAACAGTATTTCCATTCTAAATTAGTGTAAAGGAAAAGAAACAGCTTATCAGTAATTCACAATATTCCTTTTCTTCTCCCCTTTATTTTTTTGGCTTGGTTCTAGTTTTAAACAAAGACTGATGAGCAGAAAGAAGTAGCACAGGTGTTTTTTCCCAGATCTACTGCCCTGCACTGGCATGAAGGTACTGCAAGTATTGCATCAGGCCATGAAAAATTAACTGCCTTCCTTCGAGATTTCAAAAATCACAAGACATTTTGAAGGAAACCTTCAGACTGGCCTCAAGGTAATATCCACAGTTTCTGCTTCTGAATTTTAACAAGAAAACTTTCTGATTCAGTTCCTACAAGAAGAAGTATCAAATGTTGTACTGTAAGCCATTCACACCAACTACTGTCAAGCAGATAGTGATGCTAACACGAGAGCCAGGAGTGTCTGTAAGGACAGAGGGTTGTCAGTGACCTCTGAGGGGATCACAGCGATCTGCTTTTTATTGACAAAAACATAACAGCTGTACGTATTTCATCTGTACTCCCCAGATTGTATTTTTTCAATACTTGGGACTGAATTTCCAGCAGTTCACTGGAATACATGACACTGTCCCACCCGTGTGTGCCTGTGCACTCAGAGTTACAGAGGTGAGGTGGAGCACAGGAGTTATGACTGACCTGGCTGCTGCCACAGAACCTCCAGGAAGGAATTCCTTCAGGAGGAACAGAGACCTGGTCTGTATCATGGGGCCATAACAACCACAAATCAGGGCTCACCACTTCTGCTGTTGTCTAAATAAACCCCTAACATAGATCACATTTAAGCTGCTTGGTCATGAATAACAGATTGACTCCTTGCTTAGCCGCCCCACCACACAAGTTATTCTGTTAGTGAAACAAAAGGTTTTGCTAAAAACAGACAAATCAGGCTCATTTTTGTCTTTCATTTTAAAACACATGACTAACACTGAACTGCTCAATACAAAATATATAAATTCTTTTGTCAGTGTCAGAATGTGTGTGTTTGAAGGACTTCTGAAGAGGCAACAAATAAAGTCTGAATAAGAGCCATGTACAAACATGTACCACTTCAGGCAACAAATCTGTTGTGTCAATGTGCCAACATGAATCAAGCACTGTGCAGGCAATCTGCACACATTTTAGACACAGTTTAGGAAGAGGCTGCTTGTTTGTTTTAAGTAAAACATTAGGATAAAAATCCTCTACTTATATTTAAGCCAAAGAATTCAGAATTGATGAAGTCAAACTCTCCCAAAAGCACATTAAAATTTTTTTTCCCTCAAGTTTTCAAAACTGTTTCCTTACTGATTAATGTTGTATCAATAACTCATGAAGAACTACCACAAACAAAGTTTGGTATCAAGTATTGGGAGATGACCTTGGCTACAAATCTAATAAAAATGGCAATATTGAGCACAACAGATTAGGCACAGAGCTCTTTGATTTCAATCATGAAATATTATGATCTGAAGATTTTGCAAACATCACATTCAGACATGAATTGTGTTCTAATTCCATTGTTGTCAGCTGACATTACAGGTTTGGATTTGGGCAGTCCTAAAGTGATGCATTTCTACAAGACAGTGCTGGTATCAAATGGAGAATCCTGGCAGTCTGTGTTAAGTGAGGGAAAAAAATAAGAGAGCTTGTGAAAAGCTTGGCTCAGAAAAAGGATTCATCCCATAAAGGCAGGTGCACTTGAAGAAGTGAAGTTCAGTTAAGAAATAATTTCTATTCAGGTCAGCCAGTAGAAGAATGTGCATTAACTGATACACACTGGGGCTTGTGGTTTTCCTTCCCATCACAGTCTGAGAATCATTGACTCAAGGGGTATTTTCAAACCAATGCTATACTCTTAAGGGACAGACAAAAAAGGGCCTCAGGCACTCATGGCCTTTCTCTCAGCTCAGTGATCAGCAGGAGCACCTGACAAACAAGACTTCCCTCCCTAACAGTGAGCAAGGATAAACACTTCCCTGAGTGAAGCTCATGGAGTCTTCGCCCACCCCTTCATTATGACAGTACTGTTTTCTCAGGGGCAATCTGTATTCAGGCTGCTTTTCCAAAACTGCAACAAAATGCTTCACAGCCACTGCTGGAGTCTGCAGGGTACAGTG